>NC_070631.1:9374379-9570319 GCF_947347685.1 Pleuronectes platessa | reverse complement strand
CCCCACGTAGGACATGGATGTTATATACATATACATTCCCTCATTACTATTGTGCAGATTCCAAATGCTTAAGTTAGCAGCGTTCGTATCTCAAATATTATATCTCCATTTCTGGAGACTGGAAGGAAGTGGGGACATATTGTACATCTTTATCATATGGCACCAACATAGGGTTTCACATCCTGATATACTGCCCCCCACTGTCTACATGTGTAATCACATGTTGCGGGCCGCGTCTTCCTGTGGATTGATGGAGGGCCACGGCGTAGAGAGAAAGATGCACTTTCAAATTTAGCTGCCTTACTGTAGACGCACACTCACTTGCTCACCCCCACCGGCACTATACCCACCCTCCCTCCCACAGCCTCTGTAACCTCCCCTCACCTCTCCGCGCTCCCCCTTCACTCACCCACCCACCCACACTCCATCACCCCACCATCCACCTCTCACCCCACCACTCTTGCGATCGCTGCGCTCCTCTCCTCTCCTCCCCTCCACCCACACTCTCTCTTTTTCTCACGAGCCCCAGCAGTACCACCAGCACCACCAGCACCATCATATCTCTCTCTCTCCCCTGTCCTTTACCACTCTCTTCCCTCTGTCCCTCCCTCCTCCAAAGCCTTCAGGCTCTGCTTGATTTATGCTTGCCCTCCCTATCCACACACACCCCACCACCATCACCACCACCACCACCCACTCTTCCCTATCTCTCCTGGAGGTTGTGGCCCGGCTAGTCCCTAAAAACAACAGAGAGAGAGAGAGAGCACGGGAGAGTAAGACAGACAGACAGACAGAGAGAGAGAGAGGGAGAGAGAGAATAACAACCTCTTTTACTTTCCATCCTCCCTCCTTTTTAACCCAGCATTTTTTTCATTCCCCTCTCCCACACTGCTTTTTAAATTGCCTCTGAATTCTTGAGCTGTTTTAGTGCCTCACTCCCCGCTTCTCGGCTGAAATTACTTTTTTACCCTCTCAAACTCTGGCATGCTGAGGAAGCAAGTTCTACCTTCCCTCCCCTCTTTGTCCACTCGAGGACAAACATGCACTAATCACACACACAGTGTACGGAGTCGTTTGTGGAAGAAAGAAGGTGAAGGAGACAATTTGCGTTTCGGAATCATGTCGCTCTAACATCTCGTGGACAATATGGCGAGTGGCGGAGTCCTGTGACAAGACGGCTCTTGTAATGTCTTGTCCTTTTCAACCTCGGGCTGGCCGAGCCATTAACCAGGCCGACTTGGGGCAAGGTTTCTTTCTGAGTCTTTTACTGTCCCTCTTTCACTCACACACTCACTCACACACAAACAACACACACACACACACACACACACACACACACAAAACACACACACACAAAGATACACAGTGAGAGATTCTTTCTCCTTTGTTTGCACTCACCATTCTCAAACATGCACACAAGCCCTACTTTCTTCTTGACAGCTCTCTTGTGGTCGACAAGCCTCAGTAACTCGTTGCTTAACCACCCCTGGACTTTTTCTCTCCAATGTGTTTGGCTACTGTCTCTGTTGGTTTGAAGGTGTGGTGTGTTGTGTATGTATGTGTGTGTGTGTGTGTGTGTGCGTGCATGTTTGTGCGTATGTGTGTGACTGGAGGTGTTAAAGGAGTGTGTCAACCAACAGCCAGGCCATGAGTGCTTGTGCAAATAGTGGCTGTGAGTAAACTTAGTTTTATTCATCCTTTTAAAGCTATATTTATTTGAGAAAATGGAAACTCAATTACACAACAGAGTGTTTGGCTTCATTTTAGGGGCGAGGGAGGCATATGTTGAAACACACACACACACACACACACACACACACACACACACACACACACACACACACACACACACACACACACACACACACACACACACACAGGGACACACTCCTCAAGCACAATCAGAACAGAAGATCATAGGTCAAACTGGGTCAGCTGACCCTTCCCTCCCTTTTCAGACCTTCTCTCTCCTCCGCTTTACTGCGTCAAAGCGTGTTCTCTAATAACACAACTCCCCTTGAGAAACACACACACACACACAACCAAATACACACACACACACACACACATGCACACACTCAGATACAGTGCAGCCTTCCAGCCACAGCACATAAAACTGTATGTCCTATCCATTAGCTGTAACTCTCTCAATGGCTGATAAATGCAATATCCGTCACAACACATTTGAAGTATAGTTCAACACACACATCTTTTATTCCAAGGTAAGTCTTATTCCGCCTTTGCTTTTTCCCACTCAAGCCCCCACATATATTGCAGCATTGCTCACTCACTCACACAAACACACACACACACACGTTCACACAATCGCACGAACCAACTCACACATGAACAAAGAGAACCACCATTTCCACATATTTGTCTCTCCTTTTAAAAGGGGGTTTTGATTTAGCATAAATGTTGAAGCCAAGGGTGCCCGGCTACCATGGCAACCAAATTAAACGGAGGATCTCTTCAGAAAGCAGAAATCTAAATTATTCGGACTCTTTTATGAAGGGGAAAATGAAAATTCCCTTCACTGTACAGAGACCGCTGCACTGTAAAGGCAGAAGAAAGGAGGGGAGAGGGAAAAAACGAGGAAAATGCCATTGTTTTTTGGGATCAGACCGTGCAGTTCAAAGACATATCCCATGCCATTGAAATTCATAGGTTGTCTCATGACAACCAGTATGTTAACACTCAGCATATGTGCACAAAGGAATGATGTAACGGCACTGTCTCTAAAACTATGGCTAAACCTATTGCCTCTGGAAGACAACACAATATGTGTTCCGACAAATCCTCACACACGTATGATGAAATCCATAAGCTGCGTGCATGGGATTAGGTGTGACTGTTTCTGGTGTGGTAACTGATTTTATCTGTTGGAACAGGATGAGTTTTAAGTAGCACAACATCTACGCGGGGCCGCTAAAGCTCACACAAGTGAAGGAGGATTATTGTCTATATTCCAATTAGTCGGGAGCCTGTTTGCGGTCAGATGAATACTAATTTCTAATATCTCACACTTAGGGCGGCAAATGTGGATAAATTCTCAGAAAGCAGGATACTGTATTTTGCCCCGCGGAGACTCGGCGGGGGGGGAGTCCTTTTCCTAATGGCTAAAACGTATATGTTTTCATTTTCTCACATTTTTCTCACGTGAAAAAAGAACTGTTTTCCGTGAGGACGTCAACCAGCGATCACATTTCCATTGCTCTGCCATTGAATCTGCAGCGTGTGACTGAAGCATTGTTACTGTATGACTGTGGGGAGGGCGGACATGTTCCATCTGTAGATGCACGTGTCCAGGGGGATGCTGGGAAAAGTGGTCAGGGGTCATTCGCTCTTCCAATGAACAGATGAGTGGAGGGAGATGGGGGGTCAGAGGTGACCCTCCTTTCTCTCTCTCCTTCGCTTCCTCTCCTTCCATTTGTCTGCCTTCCCTTTCTCCATACATGTGTGTGTGTGTTGGTGCATGTGTGTGTGAACGTGTGTGTGTGTGTGTGTGTTTGTTGTTGGCCAACAGCAGATCTATGTTATTGATTGACTCCTGTGGCTGCCGGGCTGCCCACTGAAGGAGGGGGCAGAGCTCTAATGAATTCCTGCACCTTATGCCCCCTTGCGCCAACCCCTACACCCCCTCCTTAATTAACTTTGTTTGTCTGTGTGTGTGTGTGTATGTGCGTGCGTGTGCGTGTGTGTGTGGGATGGAGGAGTGCGTGGTTGCATGCATGTGTATTTTGTGTGTATCTTCTGTGCTTCCTCCACAGCTCAGCACCCCCGCTTTTACACTCCCCTGCCTTTTTTCCTTTCTCACTCTTTCTCTTTCTCCCCTGTCCACTCCTCCTCTCTTCCTTCCCAATTTCTTCATCTCCTCTTTTCTTTTATATCTCCCTCTGCGTGTGCCGTTAGTTTGATGGCGCGATTGCTTCATGTGTGTGCCAATCTTGTCTGTCGCGCCCCATCTCCTTCGCTGCGTCCTTCGGTATCTCACTCGTAACTCTACACCTTTCAGATTTATGCACGTAGGAGCGACAGTGCATACAGAGCGTGTGTATCCATCCATCTGATCTATGATCATTTATCTATACTGAGGATGAAAAATGACTGACAGTGTCCGTGTGTGCGTGTGTGAGAGACACAGAGTGGTCAACGTTGACCCAGTAGGCTGTAAAGAGGCTGTATACCCATCGGTATTCCAGACGTAGAGGCAAACTAGTGCCTCTGTCACCTTGACTCCCCCCCCCCCCCCTGCAGCAGACGAGCACCGGGCTGCACAGGAAACACTTAGCACTACCTGACTGTTGTTAAAATGGACAATATGACTATTCTGTTCCCCTAATGACATTTTTTCCCCCACTCTTTCTCATTTGCTTTTCTATCCATGCTTTGCATTCTGTGAGCAAAACATGGATGCTACCCCCCCCCCCCCCATGGACTATGGTTAGAGCAGGAGACTTGGATATTAGGATGTCAGAGGGTTTCTGTCCAGAACAATCTCACATAATTATGTACAGGGCCACTGTTATTTCTACATTAGTGCTCAGAAGTCTGTCTGTGTCTGTGTTTGTGTGTGTTTGTGTGTGTGGTTGTCTATGTGTGTTTTTTAGGTGTAGCCAAGCCATGCTTTCAAAGTGTCTAAGTCAGCGATGTGCGTGGTGTGTATTTTTGTCTAAGTCTTCAAGAGAGAAAGCTGTCATCAGTAAAATGTCAATTAGGAAGTGTGTGTGTTTGTTTGTCTGTGTGTTTGTGTGTGTGTGTGTGAGTCTGTGGTAGTGTTGAGCGAAGCCATCGTCGGCAGTGTGGTCTGACAGTCTTGTAGATCCACAGTGGAACCACCAGCGACATGTCTACTGCTGACAGCTTTTCTACACGCTCTCCTTTCAATGACAATGACGGCCAAAAACACACACACACACACACACACACACACACACACACACACACACAGTCATAATGCACACACACACACACAGTCATAATGCACACACACACACACAGTCAGAATGCACACACCGTCTGTCTGCTTCTCTGTCTCTCACCGTCTCCTTATGATCTCCATGTATTTTTGTTGACTGGTGATGATGAGGTATGTTCGGGAGTTGAGGAGAGAGAGAGAGAGAGAGATGAATCAGAGCGGTGACGTGTTGGTAGTCGCTACCGAAAACACCGGGTGTCAGCGATGACTCGGCCGAGAGGTTTAAAAAAGTACTTTGTATGGTTTTTTTTCTGTATTTATCCTCTGTGGTTTCTGTCAAGCTAAATACACTTAAATCGGCCAAGTGACAACTTTTCAAGTACAATGTGAAAGGTTTTTGCCGTTTTACCACCATCTCCTTTTTAAAAGGTGACACAAATCCAACAGGGTCTGGATTGTCCGACTTTTAAGACGCATGTGATCCCTCAAATTGAATAGAAAGCTGTTTGAAATGTTTCGAGGCTTTGTCCTTTTCCACCTTCTTGAGTTTCCCTGCTTTAGTTTGTGTTGTTTTTTCAAACAAAAGTGCTTGAAGAACACAAGAGCTCACTCATCTTCTGTTAACTCATCTCTTCTCAGGGGCAGACGTGACCGAACCCAACAGCTCAGACAGCCGCGGCGAACGCCTCGACTTCTTCCTCAAACAGGAAGAGGCCCTCACCGCGGAGCCGGGCTTCATGGGCGCCAACGAATCGGAGGACGGCGGGGGAGGAGCCGGGGGCGGGAGCATCTCGTCCGTGGCCAATCTGAAGGCGGCACTGATGAGTAAGAACAGCCTGCTGTCGCTGCGGGCTGAGATGATGGGAGATGATAACCCCCTGCTCTATGAGTACCTGCCCAAAGGAGGACACTCCCTGTCGTGTAAGTCACTATTTACCCACACTGATCGTTACACACTCACAGCCACAATTCGTCATAACTCATGTACACAAAAATATACCAGTGTGCGGTTGAGTGTCACCTGTGAGACGTTACACATGTACAAGCTTGACATGAGTGTCTCCTGCTGCAGAGAATTTACCTTATCAGCCAACTGTATTTTAATAACTATAAATGCGTGAGTGTGTGTGTGTGTGTGGGTGAACGTGCGCGAGGTGCCACTTGAGTGTGTGGCAGTGCCAGCGATGAGTAGTCAGTGGTGACTCAGTGAGAGAACATTTTGCTGGGATGGCTCTCGCTGTCGTGAGAAAAAATTTGTTTGGTTTTATGTGACAGTTTCTTTGTGCGAATAAGTGGGTCTACAGCTGCACTTCACAGCAGCAAAGTAACACAACAGAACTGCAGCAACTGTTCAGACGTTCACTGGAATCTCCGAACAGGAAGAATAGCTTCAGACAAACCCAGGCCGGCTCTTTGCTCCTGAAAACATCAGGAAAATTGTTTATTTTACCATAACATTTACATTTTTTGTGATCATGGATGACATTCTGTAATTTAAATTTAATACAGTTTTGTGTTTACATGTGTAAAGCCTTCGAAAACCTGTGGAATATCAGAAAATACTGTACTGTTCGAAAATCAACGAACAGGCTGGTTCAATCTCTAATCATATCAATAATAGATCAATACAGACGCTTAATTGTGCCTAATTCCACAGAGGATGTCTTTCTTCTTCTATCAGTGTTATCTTTCCTTCAGTGAGGGTGCTAAACTGCCAGGGTGTGTACAGTAGATGTGTGTCTGTGTGTGTGTGAGTGTACTCGAGTGAGCGAATATTTGCCTGAGTCCATGTCCGCGTGGGCACACTTGTGTGTCTGTGCGTGTGTTACTCGTGCGTTTGTGTTCCTTTGCTTTTACTGGCTCGTAATTGGATCTTTTGTCCCGAGTTCTGCCCGTCTTTGTGAGCGGAAGAAAAGCAGAGGAAGGGTACAACTCCGAGCCTCGTCATGCCTTTTGAGTTGAGCCCCACTCACCTATACAAAATAAAAGACAGGGCCAGGACTGAATAGACCAAAACACGCGCTCACAATCGCAGGAGACGCGCACGTGCCCGCGCACGCACGTCACATCACATCACCCCTTTTGTGCGAGTGTTAAGTGTGTGGGATTGAGATGTTTCTCTTGGCTTAGAGAGGAGAATCAGATGCTGTCACAGCACAGATAGACAGCCTCACAAGCTGCCGCGAAGAGAGGAGGCTTTTTTTGATACACTTTACAGACACACTAAGCCTTGACTATATGAAAAGGAGATTTGGAGAATTCAGAGAATGTTAATCATTCGCTCGCCCGTTTGGAAAAAGGAAAAACTTTTTGAATGAGTCCTATGGCTGTATTTCAGCCGTCACCAGAGGGACCTTGGGGGAGGTTTTTTTGGTTAGCCGTACCTTATTTTGAATTCCCTGCACAATAGGGGTCGGGGAAATGGGTTTGTCGAGATGGCCAGCAGCCTCCCTCCCTCCCTCCCTCCCTCCCTCCCTCCCTCCCACCCCGAGTCTGTCCCTGTGTCTAAATGAGGACAGAAAATAAACAAACAGTGTACCTCAGATTACTGGGCGGAGGAGAAGTCTGCCCGGTTTGACAGATCGCCGCTCCCTGCCTCCCTCCCCCCCTCCCTCCATGCAACCCCCCCCCCCCCCTGTTCTCCTCCCTGCTTCTCCTTCACCCCTGCTCAACATCCTTCCTGCTCTCCCCCCTTCCCTACCTCCCTCTCTTACTCCCCCTCATGCCATCCCTCCCTCCCTCCATCCTTTTCTCCTTCACCCCTCCTTAACACTCATCCCTCACACTCTCCCTCGCTCCCCCCTCCCCTTCTGGCTGGCTCCTTCAATTGCTCCATACTTGTCTGACTCCACGACTTTTCCCCCCCCCCGTCTTTAACTTACGCTGCGGAGCATCAAAGTGTGTTGGTCTAAAAAATATCCTGGGAAAGTATTGATCTGGGAAGAGAAGGAGGTAGAACAAGGTCACCTGGCCCAAATCAAGAGAGACCACTGAGTATCAACAAAGGCCTTGACATAGAGTTTCTGTCTCCCCCTCCCTCCCTCTCTTCCTCCCCCCTTTTCTCTTGTTCTCTCTTTTCATGATAATAGACTGTTTAATAAAACATTTTTCTTTCCCATGAGATTCATACATTCACAATCAGATCAAAACGGAGAATCAATGTTTCGCAGTTTAGCCACTGAATACCTTTTTCTCTCTTTAGAAATTCAAACCGCTCTGACCCCGCGCCTGGTTGACGGGGCTTGCAATTCAAATGCGCCCGCTCCTCTCCTCGCCATCCTCCGCAGATGAGGCCACAGGCCACATCCTCTCAGCGTGCCGAATGCCAACAATACAGTGGAACCAGTCCGTGTGTCAATCAGCCCTCCTGAATCAATTAAGATCATTTGGATTTGGCCCCCTCATCCCCTCCGTGCATGCGTCACACGATCAATGCCAGACAGTGGCTTCTTTGCAGGACAGTCCCCGCGCACCTGTCCATACGAACACTTGGTTCCGGCTCTAGAAAGAACATCCAATTAACTGCAGGGATGATGCTGACATTATTGAACTTTTCCCTCAAACCCGCTCTCATCACTTCATGTTTACTTTTGAAAATGGACCCCGAATACACCGGCTCCCAGTGACTCCCCAGCCACTCTAGAGATTTCTCCAGTTTTAGAAATGATCGTATCATAGATTTTGCCAAACTAAGCCAAGCACCAGATTTGTAATTTGGATTGTAGCAACCCCTTCCACTATAATTTCTTATATGATCAGATAAATATTAAAGATAATGTTTAGACAACAAAGAAACAACAACAAAATAATGTGCAGAACCACAAGGGGGGGATTTCGAAAATAGTGTACCTTTAAAATTGTCAAATGCAAGTAAAGAAAGAGCAGTAGGGGTCAATGTTAAACTCGATATGGATTCAGGAGATGGAGATAACTCCAATCTGATTGTGGGATTTTCTGTCAAAGGCAACTTAATCCACTCACCAGATTTTGGATTTGGAGGCACTTTTCCAAACATCTCAGTAGATACACACCAAATACAGGTGGGGTTCAATTCTATGTTATTTGTATGGCACCACATCACAACACACAGTATCTGAACAGTTCCCACAATGAGCAAGCACATGGCGACTGGGTGGAGAGAAAACTCCTGACTCCGTGTTGGCGGCCATCTGCCTCGACAGGTTGGGGTGAGAGGAGAAGAAAATGGGGGGGGGGGGAGAGAGAGAGAGAATGGGGGGGTAGTGCTAACAAGGTGTCATTAAGCCTCTTTTTTCTTTTTGCCATTAGGTCATGGCCAGCCCCAATCCTATCTCACTCTTTATTCCTTACAACGGACTTACCAGCTCTTAGGCGATTAGCGGCTGGCACCTGCAAAGGTCCCCCAGCAGGGCCAACAGGTCTTGTGACCGTGTCTCGGGAGCAGGTGGAGGTGAGGGAGAGGACCGCAGCTTGTGTTTGAGCTCCTCCGCCTTCATCGAGTGCTAAAAGTCAATCAAGTTACACCACCTTACTGCACATTTTCTTCTTTCTGGTTCTTTCGCTCTTGTCGCTGTTCAGTGACTCAGCCTGCTGTTATTTGTTTTCTCTACAACTCGGCAGACACGACAGCAAAATTAAACTCAGCGAGACGAGAGCGCTAGAAATTACAGACGTATGTTGAAAACTCTTCCAGCGACGTATTGAACCGAGACTGTTAAACCCGGACGACGTAGATATTTGCCACGACAGAGAGGTGTCGACTGCCTGGTGTCTCTCACCTGTAGCTCATCCCCTGACTATCCGTCTTCTTCTTCCCTGTTAATGTTGTTCCTTCCGTCACGGCCGGAGGTGGGGAGGAGGAGACGGGGAGTTGAGCATTTGTGTGTGTGTACGTGTGTGAATGTGTGTGTACTCTCAGCAAGTGGGAGTGGGGAGTGTCGGGCGCGGTAGTTTAACATTCCAAGAATCCGTCCACGGTCGAGCCTCATGGTTGTGTGATTCTGTCCATTGTGCAGAGGAGGGCAATGAATGGCTAACCCACTGCATAACTCTGGAGACATTCCCCAAAACTCTGCCCACACTCACACATTGCCGTACACACACAAACACAAACACACACACACACACACACACTTGCAAAGACACACACAGAGACGCACTCAGAGTCTGCAATAACCTGCAATGCATTTTACTTTGATTAATATGCACTACAGGAAGAGGAGAGGCACTCGTGCTACGGGCTAATGGGGGGTATTAATGTAGGCAGAAATAGCTTCAGTGTGAGAAGAGCTAAAGGTTCTGTAAGAAATTCGCATTTCTTCTTCCAGCGTGCCTTCACTTGTTGCTGGTAAACATCTTACATGGTCGATATAGTTGTCCTTTACCCTGCGTGTACAAGAAGTCCTCACTCGAGCTGCAAGATGGCTCCTGTCCAAACAATCTCCCTCCACGCTACAGAGGATCCTCAAGCCCTCTCCTTATATGCATTTTACTCGCTCGCACAGCACATGCACAACGCTTCGCAAAACACACACACGCTGCCACCCTCTGCGCACGCATGTGGGTGGAAGGAGAAGGAGAGCAGAGGAGCAACAGAGAAAGAGAGAAAAAGAGAGAAGAGAAGCCCTAACCCTTTCCCCTTGGCTGGTGGAAAGTGAAACTTCTGAGTTTTTCTTCCTCCCCCTCTCCACTGTGTTTGATAGTGTAGCACTGGCAGCCTCTGTGCGCCCCCCTGCCCACTCTCTCCCGTTGTGTTGTGGTGGCCAGCTGCTAGCAGAGTTGCAGTTGTACGTGAGTGGGTGGGTGAGACTCGTTTCCTGTGCTCCTCAGGGCTCCGCTCCAACAACTACTGCAGCACGCTCCGGCCAGGGGCCACGGGGGCCACTATTCAAAACAAACAGGGGGCTGGCTCCTCTCCTCCTCCTCCTCCTCTTCTTCTTCCTCCTCATCTTCCACCATCACCACTACCGCCATCATCGTCGTCATCAACATTGGCATACTGCCCACCCACTCCACCCACACCACTGCTCCCCTCTGAGCCTCGGCCCCTGGAGGCCCCCGGTCTGCGGGCTGGGGCACCCCCACTGCGCGCAGAGGGGTCGGACATGGACGTGGAAGATGCTCCCGAGGGCCCGGAGCCCTCCACCTTGCCTGAGGTAAGCACACAGAGCCTGGATGATCTCCAGGGCGGAGGCTGCTCTCTGGGTACCGCAACTCCAGTCGGATTAAAGTTTGAGGCGTGCAAAAAGTGGAGACGAGGATCCAGGGGGCAGCTTCACCCTGCTCCTGCAAACACACAGAGAGGGGTTGAGAGGTGACGCTGGTACCGGCTAGTGATGGGGGGGGATGGGGGCTGGGTGTTAATGGGGTTATTTTTAATCAGCGCAGAGTCTTTTTTACACACAAGCACATCATCGCTCAATTCCTCTCTCGTTCCTCATTCTCCGTGTGGAATCTGGCACATTTCCTGCCACGCTGCACAAGAAACACTGTCTTTTGTTTGTCTTTCTTTTCTGCACGATTGTTTTTCCTTCTCTCCCTTTCAGATTTCCGGCTCCTCGCTCTCGTCTCACGTTTCATACAATTTCTTTTCTCTTTTAATAGAGCTAGAACAGAATTCACCTTCCAAGCCGGGAGTCTTTGCTCGGCATTAGCAGTAATGTGGTTTATAGTGGTCGGATTAGGGATGACACATCCTGTCACAATGGCAGTGTGTGCTTAGATATGGTGGATAAGGGGAAAGGTAGTGAGATGAGACTGAGTAGAATCAATACAAGTAGACAATGAGAGGGTTGCTCTCGCAGCCCAGGAAATTGTTTGCTCTGCTTAGTGTGTGTGCATGTGTGTGTGTGTGTGCGTGTGTGTGAACACGACAGTATGAGCATGTGTCCACGCGCGTTTTACCGCCTCTCCATGTGAGCGGGTGAGCATTTAGGAGCAGCGTTTGATTTCAGCGGACCTGCCTCCCAACAAGCCTCCCCATCTCTACGGACAAGCCATCTGTTTGCCCGGTGCACAGTGTTCTGTTCTTAGAGAGGGGGAGGAGGAGGAGGAGGAGGAGGAGGAGGAGGAGGAGGAGGCCAAGGAAATGGGTGGGGGGGGGGTGAAGGAATGACAGGAGCATGGTGTAGATGGAGGACGGATACAGTCGAGGTGTAATGCAAGACGGGAGAAGAAAGTGGGGACGGGTGCATCCAAGTGGGGGTTGAGTATATGAGTAACAGAGGGATTATATTATTAATACTGTAGATCAACGGAGGAGCTCGTTCTGTGGGACAGCTCCGGCTTCCAGGAGCTGTCAGTTCTTTACCGTACGAGACTTTTACTGTTTCTGCCTCCTCGTCTCTTTAAATCATTCTGACCTGTCACTTCTCTTCTTTTCAGTTTTTTCCTCTTCTGTTTTCATGTGTGTTTCTGTGTGTCTCACGTCGAGCAGTCTTGTCTTCACAGCTTCTTTCACCTGCCGGCCTCCTGCATGCCCAGACAATATTCCATACAGCCTCTATGAATGTGTGTTTGTGGCATAATGAATTGTTCTGTGTTCACAGGAGGTCATAAAGGATGAAGAGGATATGAAAAAATACAGCGCAGGTACGTTTCAGGCTGTATCCAAATACGTCATAACTAAAGAGAGGTGTTTTCTTTTTATTTCCTGTGCCATACGTGTCTATTTCTCTCTCACACTCTGCCTCTTGCTATCTCAGGCTTGGAAGGTGATCAGTCTCCTGTCGAGAGGGATCAGATGGTCCATGGGAGCTGTGCTGGTGGGCTGATGCCTGCGTCAGTGTCCGAGGCTGGCAGAGGGACTAGAGGGCCGATGGTGCTGGGCGAAGAGGCTGGATCAGGGGAGAGACTCCTGCCAGAGCCCGGCGCCTGGCCCTCACAGGGGTTCGCCTGCTCCCTGTGCAAACGGCTGTTCAGCCGCCTGGAGCATCTCAGGGAACACGAATACCGCCACACCCTGTCTCTGATGGCCTTGTCCATGGGTTGGGACATGCAGGGTCCGACCCAGCCCCGTCACCAGTCCCAGTCCCAGCCTCTCCCGTACCACCAGTCCCTCTACCGCTCCGCTGTGGCCGAGTCAGTGCCGGCGCGCTACCTCTGCTCCCAGTGCCCCGCCAGCTTCACGCTCAAGTCCAACGCAGACCGACACGAGAAGACCATCCACTTCAAGAAGAAGCTGATGCAGTGTCTCTACTGTCTGAAGCACTTCAGGGACCGCACAGACCTGCACAGGCACCTGTCGTCCGTGCACTCTAAAGAGAGAGGGCACACCTGCCCCGCCTGCGCCAAGGCCTTTAGCACCCAAAAGAACCTGGCGACACACGTTAAAGTCTGCTGCCAGGTGGGCTCAGTGCCAGGGACCATACTGGGAGGCGGAGCTGGGATGGAAATGTCCAGGGGCGGGGTTATATATCCACTGTGGCGGCTTTCTCAAGAGATGCAAGTTGACAATCATAATCACAGTATCAATGTGGAAGACTGAGACTGGACACACAGGCGGCAGGTTTATGTACACACACCCACACCCACCAGTTAGTGTTGTATCCTCACTTGTGTTTTTTGTTCATGCCAAAAATGACTTGTAGTGTCACTGCACTGATCAAAATGTCTGTTGACATGATTATTAATCCATAGAGAGAGTCATTTTTTTTTTGTTTTTTTGTTTACATCTTGTTAAATTTCTTGTCATATTTTTTATGATAGATGATATAGCAACATGTCAGAGGTGCAGAATTTCTATGCAAAACGAATCTTTTAAACAGACTTCTGGCTGTACGCAGGGTTGTTAGGGTTTGTGAATGGCTGTGTTGAACTGGAGGTATGAAGGTGAATGACTGTGTGCTGCGGGTGCAGAGAACTGGGGGTCGGTCCCCCCCCCCCCCCAGCTCTAAACCACTTGTCTGGCTCGCTGTCGCCAGTCCCCCGTCTGACTCAAGTCTTCTCTCCTTTTTAGGCAGAGAGATCTTTATCTTCGTGTTCACCCTTGCCTGCGTTATGGGCACTAAGACACTCAGTTCATATCTGCTCGGCTTTCCTGTGGCTCACGGCCCACACAACCACACCACCCGCAGGAACTCTGTAGTATTACAGCAGGGACAGCTGAATAAAGTCAAATCAGCTCAATTTTCCTCGGCAGTGCAACTCAATAAATGTTACAAATATGAATTATTGGCATAAACGATGTCAATTTAAAATATGTGTGGTTACAGTTACTTGAAGAGAAAGGAAAAGACAGAAGTGATTCTGCCACGGATCCACCTCCGCTGGACGTGCAGGAGCTTGTCTCCAGTCTGACTCAATTGTCTTGGGTCAGTTCTGTGAGTTCAGTGCAGATGGAGGGGATGTGCCGATCGAGAACAAAGCCAGCTAAAACAATGAGCTGTAGCTGTAGCTGCTAAAATGGGGGTTGGGGTGGTGTCATTTTCTCTCTTTCTCTCCGTCGCAGATCTGTGCATCTTCTAGTGGCTGAGTGTGGCTGGAGCTGGACAGTAATTGGCCCTTCATGGCTCCGACCCTTCTTAACCCCTGACCCCTCATCTGAAGAGGAAGTGGGGACCGAGGGGCAGATTCCCTTTAAACCAGACCAGGCTTAGTGATGTCACTGCTGCAGGCAGATAATGGTGTGGTTGTGAGGGCGAGGGAGAAAAATAGGGGGGGGGGGGGGGGATCAAGGGTGACAAGTGGGAAAATGCTGGAGAGGAGAATCAGGGAGGTGGTGAAGATAGCAGGCTGCAGGAGCGTGGATTCAGTATTTAAAAATCCAGACACATTTCAGCCAAATGTTCCTCCTTTGAGTATCCAGCAGGCCTTTACCCTGCAACGAGATGTTGTCCTGATACAACCAAGCTCTCAAGGTTTTACTGTGTGTGCACTCACACTGTGAATACTGCACCTGAAGCGGACACGTCCACCTGTGCTCCGCTCTAATAATCCACTCGCTCCGGGAACATACGTAGATCTGTGATTTCTGCATGCGTGCAGCGGATAAAACATCTTATAGTGTGCGTCGGGAATCTACCCCCCCTCTCTGTTGTACGAATGTGAGTGTGGGTGTGCGCGTGTTTGTGTATATATATACAGTATATACACAATGAACTCCCAAAAGCCAAATCCTTCCTAATACGAAATCCCATTTCTCAGGTAGCACACACTGTCCTAGCCAGCAGCTGTAATGGACTGGTAGGCTTAGAGAAGTCAGGAACTAATCAGGATCTCTGCAGTATCAGCCGCTGAGGAGAACTGGCAAATAGTGTGTGGATGTTGTGTTGTTGTTTTTTTTGTTTTGGAGAATGTGTTGTTTGTTAAGACTGAAAGATCATTTAGGTTATAAAAAAAAACAAACATGTATTGTACAAAAACATGTACTTTTCTAAACGGAATGAGATTCTGCTTGTAGTTTTTAATGCTGTAATTAAACTATTATGGAAATTGTGAAAACTTTATTTCCCTCTTTTCTGCAGCTGTCTGTGTCCTGCACATACACACATAATCACAACAATATGTCTGTCTCACGTGTTTGCGTTAATTTGATGTCTGCTCTCATCTGTTCTGCTGTTTGTGTACATGCATGTGTTTTTTTTTTGTTGCTGTCACGTGTTTTAATCAGAACAGAAGTCGATTTGCCGACGGAGGTAATTGTATCATATTATTTCACTCGACCCTTAACTGTGTGTTTGAATCCATCCTTTATGTACAGTGACTGTGCACCGTGTGTGTTGTGTTGTGCCTGTGTGCATACATTCAGCCCTGATCTTTCATGGTTGTGTACTGTATGCTTTGACTGCAAAGCTTCTCATTGGCTAGAAACACACACACACACCAACACGCACACAAAGACACACACACCCACAAAATCTGCTTACTTGGACGCCCTTCACCTAGCTTAACTACCATTTAAGTCTAGACCTTAAGATAATTGGCTTAACAGACCTCTACACAAGAATCGGACATGGTATTAACATTATTTCAATTTTTCGGTGAATTTTCCCTTTGTGTGTGTGTGTGTGTGTGTGTGTGTGTGTGTGTGTGTGTGTGTGTTTGTGTATGTGTGTGTGTGAGCGCTTTTATTTCCCAACCTTCCAACTTCATGTCACCGTCTGTGTTTGTCTCTCTGTCTGTGTTTTCGCTGTCCATAGCCGAGACCTTGGAGAGCAGTGGAGGCAGACCGACTGTTGTGTTGTGTTGTGTGTTTATAGTATCTCTCTTTGCCTTTATTGCTTTAGTATGGAGGAAGAGCTGTTGCCAGGGCAACTGTAGCTTTGACTGGGATTGGGGTGGCCATGGGAATTGATGGTACATTTCTAGACCATGCTGCTAATTAAATGTAATAACTGAGAAGTGACGACTGGGTTTATTCAAACGAGCTTCACTCAACAATAATCTTTTCTCTCTCTCTCTCTTTCTCTCTCTCTCTCTCTCTCTCTCTCTTTTATCTCTCCCGTCCCTCCCTCTCTCTCTCTCTCTGTCCCCACAGTGAATGACTTCACGGTGATCCGTAAAAAGTTCAAGTGCCCCTACTGCAGCTTCTCCGCTATGCACCAGTGCATCCTAAAGAGGCACATGCGCTCACACACCGGTGAGAGGCCCTACCCCTGTGAGATCTGTGGCAAGAAGTTCACCAGGAGGGAGCACATGAAGAGGCACACACTGGTGAGGGGCCGCACACCGTCACCGGAAGGGGGGCAGACAAATTCCACCTCATCCAAAGTGTCAATGAGTAATTGTTTGAAATGATGTGTTTCCGTCCAACAGGTCCACAGCAAAGACAAGAAGTATGTGTGTAAAGTGTGCAGCCGGGTCTTCATGTCGGCAGCCAGCGTCGGGATCAAACACGGCTCCCGGCGTCACGGCGTCTGCGCCGACTGCTCGGGCCGGGGCATGGCCGCCCTGCTGGACCACAACGGGGAGGTGGGGGGAGACATCTCCCCCGAGGAGGAGCTGTATCCCGGGGATCGCTTCCACGACGAGCAGGCGGAGTGCGACGGCGACGGGGAGGGGGAGGGGGAGGGGGAGGAGGAGATGCTGGTGGAAGGGGACGGCGAGATGATGGGAGAAGGGGAGGAGGAGGCGGTGAAGTGGAAGGACTCAGGGATGAGCGCCGAGGCACACGGAGCACTGGACAATGAGAAGGAGGAGAGCGACTCCTCGGCACCGGAGGGCGAGCAGCAGAGCGGGACAGAGCGGGAGTTCACCTGGATCTCCTAGAACCCGTCCGGCTCCTGCTCGTGGCCTCCTCACCTCCTGAAGATCTCCTGCGATCTGCTGGGCAGACACCACTGCTCTCTTTCCCCCTTCGTCTCCACGTGGGCGGGGCCTTCCTGTGAACGGAAAGGCTGTAGGGTGATGCACGACAATGATCTAAAACCGTTTTGAGTGACATGCTCAAATGCACACACACACACACACACACTCGCAAACATACAGACACACACACACTTAGGCTACTCTCAACCTTGGCTGCCATAGTAGAGGGAGAGTGGTGAAGAGTTGGCTCAAGGCTTTTTCTGCTTACCTCCTTTACTTCTGATGCAGTGTTGCGTTATTTTTGTTGTTGTGTGTGTGTGTGTGTGTGTGTTCTTTTCTTTCTTGAGGGTTCAGGCCAGAGTCCAGTAAGTTTTCTACTCCGTCACAGCAGGAATCAACGAGGACGCTGCCAAGGACATGGCCAACGTCGGTCTGTAACTTTGTGTGTTTGCCATCACAATCGCCATGGAAACCAAGAATCACTGACAGTGTAGGGAAACAGCCAGGAGGAGGGTGGGGGAGGGGGGGGGGGGTCCACCTTGGCTGTAATGTTTCTAGGGGGAAGTGTCTCTCTCTCTCTCTCTCCCTATGACTGAAGGGAGAGTTTGAATCTATTGCAAAGCTTGGTGTGTCGGAGGACGGGGGGGGGGGGCCCGCTGGCACCGCGATGCAGAGTCCCACTGCCACAGACTTGCACTTTAAACGACAACTGACTCCTATCAAAGCCCTGAACCCGTGGTTTACATTTTTCGGATCTGACCTTTGCTTACCTGAGCGACTCGGTGACCGCACCTACCTTTAAGGACGTGAGCTCCATGTCCTCTTGACTGTTATCACGAAATCGAGATCACTGAATCTTTGTGCAGATTGCTGTTTATATATTATAGCCTATGCCTTTTTTCGGTGGGGTCCTTAATCTTTTTTCTTCACCTGAGTTTACCACCGCGGTTTCTTATCGATTCATTCCAACGAGAACTTTGACAAAATGAACATACAGATTTGTTTTTCTGTGGGGGGGGGGGGGGGTTAAAACAAGGGAGTGAAGTGTGTATGAGTGAGACAGAGACAGAGAGAGAGAGAGAGAGAGAGAGAGAGAGAGAGAGAGAGAGAGAAAAGTGTCAGAGTTTGAAACACGGTGCACATCAGCTTCTGCTTCCCTGTTTGGAAACACCACCGACACCACCAGCTCTCTCTCTCTCTCACGTTCCTCTCACGCTGACCATCGGACCTGAGAGCCTCGTCTCTCACCTGTTCCTGTTCCCTTTCCCTTGCTCATGTAATTCCAGTTTCTGAACACACAGATTATGCAGACTCTTTATCTTTCTTTTGATGAAATATATATATATATAATTTTTTTTTCCTTTCCCTCCAGCTTTGTAAAGTTTAAAAGAAGATTATCAAAACTTGTGCTTGAAAATTCAGAGTTTGATATTTGTAGAGAGTGTAATATTAATTTGCTTTGTTTTAACGGCTATTTATTGAAAAACCCTGTTTGTGGATTCCTGATTCTTTTGAGAATTCCCTCCTCTCTCTCTCTCTGTGTGTGTGTGTCTGTGTGTGTGTGTGTGTGTGTGTGTGCGCGTGCGGTGTGTGTGCGTGTGCGTGGTGCGTGTGCGTGTGTGTGTGTGTGTGCGTGTGACTGCCTGAGTGTCCAAAAAAGTCTATATTGATTTTCTTAAGATTCTTTCCATGTTAATGACAATTCAAGTGAGGCAGATGACGTGTCTTATTATGATTATCAGAACTATGATTACTGTTGTTGATGTTACTTATTAATTATTATTATTATTATTAAGTGCTGGATGCTAAGCTTTATTGTGTGTTCTTTTTTGTGTGTGATATTTTATATCTTGTATAAGGGAAAAAAAGCTTTTATACTTTGCCTTGTTGTGGACAGCAAGCCATGGGGCTTTAACCAACCTGTTATTGTGCCAGTTTACTCTTTTCCTGTCGTATTTGCTTTTTCTTTATTTTCAACCAAGGGCGGGGGGGGTGGGGGGATGGGGGGGTGGAACAACGTCACCGTCAGACTTCTCTGTTAGATATTGATTGAAACATATATTCTGCACACGCTTTTTTTGCATCACTAATGTAAACTAATTGATTAATATCGAACCAAAACCGATCTAGTACCTTGTATACATGAAGTGCTTTTGTTTCACAGTCTGTGTGTGCAGGTGCTTTTTTGATTTATTGTTGTGGTTAACAGTTTTGTTGTTGTTGTTTTTTTTTTACTATTATTATTATTATTATTTTTGAACCTGTCACTATTTGTCACAGTTTGAAAATGTGCACATGTTATGGTATTATCGTGAATATGAAGGGCTGCGTGAACCGGCTAGCTTTTGAAGACTGAGTCTTAGAACCAAGCAGATTTTTGTGTATTTCCTTTGTGCGACTGTCTCACGCCTTCACAGGGACACAATCAATTAGAGATGAAGCATGACGACGATCGGGTCGAGTCCACGTGCTGTGTTTCTGTCCGCTGGTGTTTTTACTGACTCCACTCTTGTTCATTCACATAAAGGGAAAGTAACTCTGGGAAACATGTTGTTGCCAGTGCTGGACACACACAAACATACACACACACACACACATCAGGCCTCCGCTACAGGTGCCATGGACTGCACTTCCCATCAACCCCCACTGAGAAAATCAGTACAATCCGATTCGTGATGCTTTCTTCATGTCTTTTTATTCGATTGGTGTTATTTATTGGATTTTTTTGTGTTTGTTTTTGTGTACTTTTCCGAGGTGACAATAGAAGAAAGACAATGGGGTAGGATTTCTACGAATGTTAATGTTGGGTGCGGAAGGAGCCCATGATCAGCAACCAATCTCTGTCCTATGGTTCTGTCGTGGCCACTGGGAGACGTCTGGATGTATGTGTGACCCCCCCCCCCCCCTGTTCCTGCGCTCTTCTCACAACCTGTACCTGTATGTCTTCTTCCTCATACCGGGTTGTACTTCAGGAAAACGTCTGCCATCAGCCCCTCGATATGTGCCTCAATGACATTCCACCCGTGTGTGCTTGTTGTGAGAGTGCTTGCTCCGTGACTACCTGTGTGTCGACGGAGAGAGATTAACCGAGATGTGACTGATCATATTAGAGGATGTTAACTTCGACGAGACAAATCATGATGGGCGCCTGAGACTCTCCTTCCCGCCGCGTGTCCATGACCTCCTGTGCCCTGATTCCGTGGTCTTAACTGCATGCCTGTGTTCATTTTTGTCATACCAAAGCGACGTCTTCGGCATCTGCACACAACTGTCTCATTCCACACGATGCAAAACTGGAACTGTTTGCTCTGCTGCAGATGAATATGGGTATTCTTAGACGTGTACAAAATTGCAATCCTCATTTAGCCTGTATAGCTTGATTCACACGTGCAAATCATGAAGCCATAGATATGGGTATATCTATATTATACTATATTTCAAAATTTGGCGCTTTTTACTTTGGATTTTTGTTCTTCTACTAAGAGTGATGTGTGTATACCTTCATATATATGAATTTATATTACTATTATATATTATTTATTTTCCCCCTCGAGTTTCAGAGGGCGTTTGATTTGTAAAAGTTTGCCCTTGCAGCTTGAGGTTTGTTTATTTTCATTGGGAATATTGTTCAATATGATACTGACTTTATATCGATGATTATCATAAAACCTGTGTTTGTAACAAAATGTGTTAAATAATCAACAACAAAAAAAAAGCCTGTCCTGTTTTTACACCCGTTTTGTTTCGGGCAGATTTAAGTGCTCTTGTGCAGTTATCTTTTTCGGTTGATAGTACTGATCACAGAAACGTTTTTACCATGAGCCTCCTGTTTTGATGTTGGGGCGGGCCCGGCGGCCATGCAAGCCTCTTTCTAACTTCATGTTTAGTGGAAGAATTTGCTTGACTATTATTTGCAAAAACCAATCAGTCTCAATAAATTTTGAAATTGCTGCTGTAAAGAAGTGACCGACTGTGTGCTGTGCCTTTTTGTGCTTTGTCATTAGCAGCCGCTGTCCACAAGGGGTCAGAATAGACAAGTCAAATAAAGAAGACTGGGACGAACCCAGTAAACACTAGCTTACATCACCACACGTCAAACTTTATCATAAACTAATCCCCTGAAGTAAATCATCTACATATTAAATAAAAAAATGGGACACCAGCCATCTTTTCTTCCATTCAGATTTATTTTCTTTCTGTCACATTATATCACATTGATCACATTATCAGCATCATACATGGTCATCCATCTTTTCAAGCACTAGTCACGGGCTTGACATTCACACAAATACTCTTTGAGTGCACTACTCCTCAGAAAGTGCCTCCTCCCTGCGTGCGGGGCTGCTGATGAAGACCAGAGGCGCAGGAGGAATCTCGCCCCTCCAGTTAAGACCCGAGGCTGACGTTGTGTTTCCCTGAAAATGTGCCGCCCTGCATGTGTGGGTGTCGGTCTGCGACGAGCGTGTTTGCATTGAGAGGGAAACCAGCTAAATCAGCCCTGGGTCATCAGTTCCTGAAGGGGGGGACATCTAACACATAAAAACCCTTCAGTGTTCTTTCTCCTAACACAAAAACAAACAGGAAAGAAATGAGCGATGCTAGACATGCAAAACAACCTCAAACTCAACCAGACAATCAATCAATCGATCAATCAATCAATCAATAAGAAAAACGGGAACAACGCAAAAAAATAAAGTAAAGTCAGTTTTCACCCCAGCCAGTTTAAGGCTCAGTAAAAACTCGACAGGGAAAAAGCGATGTGACAGACTGAGTGTCTGGACAAACGATACAAGCACAGTAGAAGAAGCCGGAAAACTGGGTGGAGCTGCCATTGCAATGCATTACATTTGATTTGGAAGGAGATCTATTGGCTTTGCTGCTGCTGGTGTACACACAAATGAAAACTGACATTCAAGAAAGCAGCACACACATTTTTTGACATATTTGGAAAAATACGAAGGCTTTTTTTTGTTTTATGCACATTTCAAGGGTTTAGTTTAGCTTAATATACTGGGTAAAGGCTTAGGTGGGACCACAGTAAAGCTGGAGAGCACACGAACAGGAAATGGAAAAGGACAAGGTGATTAAAGAATAATCACTGTAGTGAGTAAGGAAATGGGAAGGATATGTCGAGTAGGAAACAAGTGGAAAACACTAAAAGCGTGCCGTCTGTTGGAATGTGCAGGGCAGGATACAGGTTCCTGCCAGGTTAAACAACTTTTTCATCATGACCCCCGAACAAAGGGCGAAGGTTATCCTGCCTGTCAACACCTTAACGTCAGAACCACAAACAACATCCACGATAACCACACATTCCAAAACAAATTCTATATGGCAGGGAGAAAAGACAACAACATCAACAACAACAACAACAAAAAAGATTTAACAGCAACAGTGTGAGCGAGTCGCCCCGGATGTCACCAGAAAAAAGCTCAAGTTAGTTATTGTTCCATTATAAAGCACACGATTGCACAAAGTAAGATAGTAAAGCAATACTGCATGGTTGTGTTATGATCTAGCAGTGTGGCGACAGCTGTCTGTGGGTGTTAAAGGTTCGGAGGCTAAAAAATCTGGACGCGCTACTGGTTCTCTACAGGCAGTACACAACAAGCCAACAAATATAACAACAACAAAAAAAGACTTTTTCTTTTTGTAGGTTTTTACATTCAACAGGTTTTTGTTTTCTCCCCTTTGCCTCTAAGCTACAAAATACATTGAATCATTACGTGTTATGTTCACTATAGCTTCTCAATCGACTCTTTAAAAACAATGAAAGAAAAATATTCTGAGCAACTGCACTGTAAAAAAAGTTTCCTTTTCATATAACAAGATACAACAACAAAGAAAACAATATATGGAGAAAAAAAAAGCCTCACGGTTCTCTTTTGTTGCATATGTACAAGATAGCCCTGAAACAGCAAAATCCATCAATATCGTCTCTGCGCGTCTCACGGCTGATTTCCCTCCCGTCAATCTCCAGTTCCCCTGCACGCCCACGACCTCAGCTCTAATCTCCACCTCTCGCTGTCTACGGGAAACATTTAATCGTTGATCTGTTTAGCAGAAATCCACCAATAACGGATCTGTCGTCCCTTGTACCCAGAGTTCTCTCTGGCCACGATGACCCGCTCCCCCCCAGCCGAGCCGAGCTCTTAATGATGCAGCCTGGGCCTCAATCGCAACTGGCCAGTTTAGTGCATCTAAAAAAAAAAACGGTGGAGCGGTGCCAGCCAGCGCAGGAACCTGTCAGCGGATCACGTGCTAACAGGCCCGCTCAGTGCTGGCATGAGCATCGACCTCTGACCCTGCTGGTGGAATCTGAAAGTGCTTACACTGAGGATGGAGAGGGAGCTGATGGGCTGCGTTTGACACTTGATATTTGACCAAACAGGAGATAACAGAATTAAAAGTGATATCCAGCACTAATAAGAGTAACTACCTCAGCTCAGTAAAATGTAAAGAAGCTTGAACCTGCTTTTTTTTTTTTGTCTTTCGGTTTTTTGTTTTAAGTAAAGGAAGCACAAAGAGGAGCTTTATGGATAGAAAGTGTGTGTTTGTGTGTAATATGAAAGAAAAGACTCCAGGCGATAAAACGCTGTTAAGCATCTGTTACCGAGACGATAATGTGTAGCTACCGAGTGAGACCGGTGTTCTCCCGTCACTGAGACAAGGCAGCTGCTGCTCTCGGCCCTGGGCACTCCTCCAAGGAAAGGCAAAGTGACCGACTGCCCAAGTACCGCACTGTACGTCCCAGTACCGCACTTCCACGGCTGCCAGCACCACGATGTTTAGTGCGATAACATCCGACACAGAGAGCAAGACATCGACTGTCGAGCTGATAAATGGGGGGGGCCCCCCCGAAGGTACAGAGACCCCGTTCCCTGATACCCCATTGTACTCCATCGGGCAGTGACGACACACCCCTCCCAACACCCCTAGAAAATAAACTTCAAAAATGTAAGTATATAAAACGTCCATGTATAAAAACATGTCTTTGCGCAGAGCAACATAGTGCAATTTCATTAGGTCAGTATACATTTTTTCCTTTTAATGTTCTTTTCATTGGCACTTTGTGAAGTTTCTGACCGGTAGAGGCCTCCCGAGAGAGAGAGGTGGGGAGGGGGGGAGGGGGGAGGGCTGGGGGGGCCTAGCTTATCTGGGACACCCCTGGAATAAACACTTTACAGGCAGGATTGGTAATTTTTAAAAACATCACGGTGGTTTTTACGAAAGGAACTGAAGGACAGGTTAATAATTACTTTTACAGCCACAGCGATCGAGTGTGTGCTTCGTGACCTCAAGCCGGCAATGAACAATCAGCCATCTGCTTCTCCTAACTGGTCAGCTCCGACCAGGTGGCGTCGGCCGACAGCACCAGTGGCACCAGTGACCCTGTGGCGGCAGAGGACAGTGCAGGTGTTTCTATGGCGACAGATGTGCGAGGTCGCACTGATTCTAAGTGCGCTCAAGTTGTCGTGCTTTAAACAGGGAAGGACAGGCACTCTTTACTTCTCTGCATGTGTGTGTGTCACACGCTGCCATGGTGACTAGGTGAGGTCAGTGTCAGGAGCACTCAGAGAGCTGAGGACACAGACTCCACATTCAAAACGCTGCTGACAAACAGCGAGGGAGCAAATCTCCTCAAAAATATACATCTACTGTCAGGACACTGCCTCCAGATCAGTAACACGCCTGATGAAGGTTCAATAGTTTGAGGCAAATTTGTGATTTAGGGGCTACATAAATATATAAATTGGCTTTAGTGTATAAGAAGCAAACTTATTTAAATCTAAAGTGCGACTCGGAAGATCGTCCACAGCTAATGAGGGGAAACATGAGAAAGGTCGGGAATTACTTTAAAAGTTCAGTGTGTGCGATTATGGTGAAAGGGATCTATTGTCAGAAATTGAATATAAAATAATCCTTGAGCCCTTTATATTTTAATACTCTATATTTACATCAGAGCGGGTCCTCTCTACGGAGGCTGCTGTGTTTTTTACATTAGTCCAAACTGGACAAACTAAAAATCTTTTTGAGTTTTTATGAAAACCAAATTCCGCCTCTGGTTCTCTCTCATGTTTGGAACCAGAAGCTGTGGGGTGTTCAACTGCAACATGCAACTTACACCACTAGATGTCACTAAATTCTACACATTGAACCTTTAAATGTGGCTACTCATGTGGGGCTCTGTCTTCTACTTTCATCGTTATCATTATTATGGGGTCTATAAATGTCATCAGGTCAATTACAAATGCGTTTCAGTCTGCAGGTACACATTTTGAGTTTGGTAACGAGTAGTTGACTCATGTCACAGTATTTGACTATTGCAGGAAAAACTCTGAACGTCTTTTAGAAATATCTCAAAAAATTGTAAGATGACGATGATGCAAAAGATGAAGTCTTTTGCATTTTTTCTATTTGTTTTTATGCTTTATATACTTTATATATATATATATATATATAACGACTGATACAGATGCAATGCATCAACCATATTGGGGTTTAAATTTAAAGGATGACATTTTCTAAGAATGGCCAAAGAAAAGGGATATATTAAGAAATTACAATTTTTAACAAACTAGAAATCTACCACCTGTATTTTGTCTAAAGTTGGAAACGTGGCCAGCTACTATTTAATAGAGATCTATTCTAAAAAAGTAAGACTCCACTTTGGTACAACATTTAAAAGCTTTTGCTACATTTACTTCCAAATGAATCAGTCTACAGTCGTCCGCCAACACCTCTGCTCTGCACTCAACTTTATAGATTCTTATTTTTTTTTCAAATCAAATGTCAGACCAGAGTAAAAGGCCATTTAAAGAAGATTTAACCTCTACTAGAAACACAGGGGGAACGTCTTGATTCCTATGAAGTTAACTTGGGGAATCTACAAATGTCTCAATGCTGGTTGATTATAATTTTTCAACTACTACAGATTGCGTAACCTCTCCATTGAAAACTGTAACAAAGGATTCAGAGGGCCTGACTTATTATCAGGTAGTGATTGTTGGTTTACAATCTCTATGTTATTTACCTACATACACAATTTACACCAGTCAGACTATAAGTTAGTTTCAAAGGGCAGTTATCATTCATGTATCATTCACCGTGGTAAACAATCTCTTTGAGAACATCAATTGTCAGCAAATGACAACCACAAAGAAAGGAATACAATATTAAATGCTGTACTCCTGCTGATTGCACAGTGCAACTGCTTGTTGCTTCAAGAACTCATCGCTGAAAATAAACTCTTTAATACGAAATAGCTATCCGCTCTCTCTGCTGCGGTTACAGTGATACTCCAAAAGATGACTCATTTCTTCGAGGAGCATATCTCTAGGGCAAAATTATAGTAAAGGAGAGAGGGACATATATTTCAGGGATTGTGTACATCTCTAGAAAATATTTTTTGGAAAGTCAAGGGGAAACTCTGTACCACTTGGTGTGAGTTTTTTTGTGCAATTCTTTTGCTAAATTCGTGTCGCTGGCTGTACTGAATTGAATGGGTGGGTAAGATATTGAAATAACATGCAGTCGATACACAGTACGACTGCAGTAGACAGTGATGTTAGATTTGGTATCGAGCTCACACCTACGCTGTTGGTTGTAAGTGAACCGGCGTCTTGCCTTTGGTAGGTTTGAAGTCCCTTACACAGTGATAATGAGAAACAAAATGCTACAGAGGTCTTACCAAGCAAATCTGGTTAATCCGTGAACCTCCGAAAAGAGTCACGACCCACCCCACAAACAGTAGCTTACATGATGCTCCTGTAACCAACAACAGAGGATACCAACAAGCGTATCTGAAGTCTTTACACATTGCCTTGAGTTGAGAAAAAAATGTGATGAACAAAAATCAAATCAGACATTTCAGAATCCAATTAAAAAATCGTTTTTTTTTTCTTATTCATGTGTGAAAATATCTCAGTCTTAGAAAAAGTCTCCAAACCTACACAAAGTTCTTTTTTCTTGCCGATTTTTTCTTTTTTTTTCTTAACCCACCGGTTTTTATTTTCTCTTTGTGTTTGGAAACGGAAAGAGAAAGAGAAGGCGAAGCCCCGGCCGGGCTGGAGGAAGCAGCGCTGAGAGCTCCGTCCTGAAGAGATCTCCCCTCGTCTCCTCAGTGGAAGAGTCCACCTCGCCATCGCGCCGAGTGAGGGAGAGCTCATCTCACAGAGGTTTGGGAAGGGGACTGGATTAGTCGGTGAATCTCTGACAGGCTTTTTTCCAGCGACAGGCTGTGCACCACATGTCTCTCTTCTCCATGCCGTACACCTTTCGGCACTTCTTTGCCTCCCCACGGGGTTTCCTTGGTAACAGCAGATGTGACAGCATAAGGACACGCACACAGATATCCAGGCACCCACACAGGCAACAAAACTAAAAACACACACATATGTACAATGTGCTCGGTGGGACCTAAATGTATCCCTTTGCATGGAGGTGCGTCAACAATTATATATATAGGAGAATGAATTTATATAATTTTTCTACAGAAAGATTCAGGATCAGACTAGATTCATTGTGAAATGAAAAACTCTGTACCTCCTCCTTAGGAACGGATAAAACAGCTTCAGGTGCACGATGAAATTCCCCACAGCGTGTATTTGGATTTTAATTCAAATTGCTTCTGCTGGCTGCACTTTATAAAGCTCACGTTAAATCCTACAGTTAGCCTACGAGGACTGAGTCTGAAATGTGGTGGTATTTTGGATTATATGAGAGTGCTGAGGGAAACTGGATCCAAGATGGTCTCCTGTCTGCAGAACTTTGAATGCAAGACAAGTTCATATTAAGCTCAATGCATGATAAATAAATAAAAATAAAAACAAATAAATTTGATTGAATATGTGGGGACTTCAGACAAAATGTCATGGTTTGTCCGTCAAAGCTTTTCAGTCACTGAACAAAAGCTTTCAGTGTTAACTACACTTACATGTTATTGTGTAGCTGTATGTTGTGTGTCTGCAGACTCATTTCACACATGTTACATGTTCATGAATCAACGGAGCTTAGTTTAGTCTATCAACGTATTTTGTTGAATCACTTGTAAAAGTTTTCCAGCAGGAGAAATAATATCACTTTGTCCTTCAATCATCCTCATCTTCTTACTCATTTGTATTCATACAAACGATGTATGGGGACATTGCACATAATCAAATGCAAAACAGATGATAGACTGAGTAAGTGAGTAAACAGCTGCTACATACCTGGTTCCTGGTATCGACTTAGCTGGTGGCGTTACTAAAGCAGGGTTCTTAATAACAGTGGTGTGTGTGTTGGCTGCCGGCTGCCGCTTTTCACCGATGCTGACAGTTCGGACGTGGGTCACAGGCCCCTGCAAGAGAGAGGAGACACCATGAGGGCCGCACCCGATATTCATAAATATTCACATAAGTTTTTCAGAGTACGTTTCTCAAGTAATTTATCATATTTTACAGTGAAACAGTTTCCTGTTTTATGAACCGTCTCTGCTCAGGCAACAACCATTTATATGATATTACACTTGTTACGGTCATTATCACTGTAACCGACATGAAAACCAGGCACAGAGAACACAGATAGCTTTAGTAACACATATATATATATAAATAACTGTGTTGTGCAACATCAAAAAGCAACAGACAGACAAGTAACACACGCAGTTACATGCATTGCTGTATCACACTGACTCTACTGACCCCCCCCCCCAGCACATAATTTATATCTCTATATTATTGGCATTGTCACCAATCTATGCACCTTAGAACTGCACAAAACTCTCTTACTGTATATATTGTTGTTCAATATTGTTGTTGTTTTTATATTGTTGTTTTTAAATTGTTGTTTGTATATTGTTGTCTGTACAGTGCACCAACCACACCGAGGCAATTTCCTGTATGTGCAAATATACATGGCAATAAAAAGAATTCTGATTCTGATTCGGATTCGGATTAATATGACTTAAAAACGTCAGTTTTTTTGTGTTTATCGGATAAAGAGCATTCGTACTACTCCCCATGATCACTAACGGGCAACTCAATCTTACTCACCTTCCTGTTTCCACAGTTCAACATCATTTCATCCTAAATTCATCTGTACGTCTTTATCTACAACCAGAGAAACTGGTATTACACACGTTCTTCTGTCCCTGCAGCGGAGGGGGCCCGTAAGTTTTATTATTGATTTTAAGATCCTTTTATTTGATTGTAAATCTTTAAACAGTTCTGTGCCTGAGTACGTCTGATGTGCTTTTAAGATACAGTTTGTGCCTCCAACATCCCTCAGGACCTCGTAGTGTCTCCTGTGGAGTGCTGGAGCTGAGACTCCGATTCATGGACGTGCCGCCCTCAATGGTTTGCAACAGACACGGAGGATTTTTACGATGCAATATTTAAGGCTTGTTTTTGACACATATGCATTTTGTTTTTGATTTCAACTTCTTATATCCATAACACAGAGACAGCACATCAAGTATCAATGATTCAAATGTTGCATAACCTTGCATGCACTTCAGATTTGATTTAAATGACCGTAAATAGCATCTTTGGATGAATCCTGCAATGTGCAGACAGAATGATGCTGTTCTATATAAAAAGATGATGGTTCAGTCAAGCAGGGGGTGAAAAACCAGCGCGACAAACAGCTTAAATAGCCACAAGTGGAGAAACAGCGGGGGCGTAGTTAAGATTCAGATAAAAAGGCGTGAGACAGAGCCTCACTCACCGGGGTGCCTTTGAAAATGACAGGAGGGGACTGCCACGACACACTGATGCCATTCCCAATCCCAGTTCCAGGCCGGGTCCCATTACCACTGTCTAACCCTGCCAGCTCGGGACCCACTGGGATATTCACTGGAGCAGTGGCCTGGAACATGGTCACCCCACCACAGCCAGGAGAGGACGTGACAGAAACAAGGACGGACAGGAAACGTGCAGAATGAAACAGACAGAAAGAGGGTACAGAAAAAAGAGATCACATAATTAGCGTGGGAACGTATATATTTCTCCACTTTTTAAAACTAAAACGTGACTTCCTATCAACACGGAGCATGAATCAAGATCAAAGTGGTCATTTGTATTTTGCACAAACTGACAATTTTTGACTTTTAAAATAATAGTTCAGGGAATCCTGGCAGGTTCTGTACAACACAGCACAAATCAGTTCTTATGTCAACATAGAGACTAGAAGAGAAAACCTGGTAAGCAGTGTTGAAGAGAGGAGCATGAGTATAAGCAATCCAGAGCAAATGAAACATGAGAAGCTGTTGCACTTCATATGCATTGACGTAAGTATTTTTACATGCGTTTGGTGTTGTCATGGCAACTAAAACTTCGATAGAACCTTGAACCGCTGCGCAGGGCTGAATTCAATATTGAATATTTTAAAGATTTATACCTCCAGCTGAAAGCATTTCAATTTTTCTACCTCCAAGGCTGTAAAGGTGAGCAACACACATGGATTGGTGACTGTTAGAAGAGCAGAAAGTAAAATGAGGAGGACGAGCAAAGGAAGAGGAAGAAGGCACGGACAACCCGACCTGCACAGCAGCTCACAGTGTTTCCAGAAGGAATTTAAACAGATTAAAGCCACATGACTACAAGTTTTCAGGCTTAAAGATATTGAGACTTAATTCTTCATGTGAAATTGTGTTAATAAAGATAATTGCTTTTATTGCTACACTGATGTCAACATTTTTTATTCAATTAGAAAGAAAAATGAAAATGTGTGGCTTGGTAACGTATGGACTACTTAATGTTTCATCTTGTTTTAAATTGCAAGCAGATTTTTTCGAAATTTTATTTATTAGGTGTGTGTGTGGGTGTCTATGAAGTGACTGACTGGTGGTGCATTACCTGGTAGGCGTGGTCAGTGCGGATGTGGCAGAGCGTGGAGGGAGCTGATTGGCTGAGCAGTGTTGGGACGTGGCTCTGCGCACCATACATGTTGATGTGTTCGGAGTGAGGGACATCGTTGAGCGGCGGCGGGAAGACGGGCGGAGGACCAGCCGTGGTGGGCGAGGTGGGTGTGAGGCTGGACAGGCCCTCGGTCAGGCTGTCCATGTTGACCTCGATCTCTGAGTAGTAGAAGTCCTCCTCTCCGTCGCTGTAGTCGGAGTCGCAGGTTCGCCTGAAGGGGAGAAACAGCAACAACTAAAAATCTTGACTCCCCCAATATAAGATGGTTTAAGTTAAATTTGATCTTAGAGGTGATAATAAACCACCTGGGGCCTCTGGAAGTTTGGGACAAGGAACACATGGACGGTTCAAAGTACTTTTTGTACTTGTACTTGCTAATTGCTCTGACCACAGAATTTATATTGGTGCATTCGCTTGAACACTCCAGCTATAAACGCTTAGACATTGTTTTTCCCATATATTCTATGATCTATAAGTATGAATACCAGAAAATGAGAAGCACTTACTTTCCTGTATGTGTCTGAAATAATTACCTTCACTTCTATCTGACTCATTAGTTTGGTGGCACAGGTCCATGATCTCAAATAGATGCTCCTCTGAGGTGCATTAGTCTAAAGACTGTTGCCTGTGCAGGAGGCGGGTTGATGACTAAAGTCTATGATATATTACCACTGGTGTCCAGCCCAATATTTTCATCTGACGTTACTCTGGATATAAAGTAGGAAACCATTATGTAAAATGCGAAAGAATATTTATTCCACTTCACAATATTTCAGGTGTTTAATATTTATTTATGGATGGCTTGGATATAAGTTCAGTGTTTGGGATCAACTTTGAAAAATGGTTCTAGATTTGTTTATATTTTAGAATAAAAACTTGACTTTGTCATAAATAAATAGTTTTCCCATAGCAACCGATAAAGCTTCCTTTATACCAAAGAATTTGCACACTTTGCACATGTGTATTTTATAATAATCTGTGAACATAAAGAGAGGAAGAGCATAATTAACGGATTCTTCAAATAAATTAACTTTGAATGGGGTCATGGGATCATGGTGCTCATGAAAGACGCCCGTGTAGACGTTCCATTTTACTTAAGCACTACTGACCACTTTGTAAACCACAGCCACAACATTAAACCCAGTTACCATCATTACAGTACATTAACACTACAATAAACCCGGTTACTGGTTTTAATGCTGTGGCTGACTGATGGAGGCACAGCTGTCTGAAGCACAGCTGTCTGTTATGTAACAGAAGAGGCTGGAAAGGAGTTAGTCTTCCTGACAGCAGGGGGCAGTGTAAAGCCAGTGTGCTGCAGCGCTCCTCAGACAAACAGGCTGCTGATGAAATGACAACAACTGTGAGACTAATATCTGTGGACGCTGCGGTCTTCAAAAACTGTTTAGTGTTAAACTAATGCACAGAAAGACACTAGGTCTCTCTCTCTGTCTGCATATAGTAATATATGAGCATCAATTATCATAATTTCAATCCATTTAAAAACTTCCTGACAATAACAACTATATAAACTCAGTTACTGCTGCTTCATATTTCACAGGGTGACATATGTTATAATTTATTATAGTGCAGCGCTGGACAAAAGCAGGAAATGGTAACTAGAGCTGTGTTGATAAAACCTTCACAGTGTAACTTCATACATGAAAAAATGTGCACGTGTTTTCACTGGTACCACACTGGCTCCCACGTCATGCGTGAAGACAGCGAGTTGGACAGTGTCCAAGCTGTGACAAGTCAGACGTGTGTCCCTTTCCTTGTCGTACCACAATCTGCATCACAGTTTGACCCTGTTACTCTAAAGCTCTGGAGGAAGGATCACTTCACTTCACACCCTCTCAGTGAATGTCTTTAATATGAAGTTCTATAAAAATAATATCAGTGCCCACATTAATTCTGAATATGATGTATGATTACTTTAAAAAAACAAAAACTTTAAAATAATGTCAAAATGAAGATGATCAATGAGGCTCATGAGTCACAACACCATAAACACACTGCCTGGGGGTGTTGGCCGTGTGTTTAGGTGTGCGTTTGTGTGAGAGTAAGAGTTTAGCTCAGACAACTGTGGCTAAAACTATTCTAAATGCAAAATCTGCTTTTTAAAACCTTTATGGCAAACGGATAATATGGGACAGTTCATATCCATGACACACTAAGGGTGTGTTTGATTTCCTCTAGATGATGAGCTACTCACTCCAGGTGGACGGTGCGGATGTGTCGCTGGATCCCTGAGGAAGTGCTGAGGACCTTTTCACAGTTCTTCCACAAGCACTTGAACATCACCTTCATGGAGTTCTGAAGGACAAAATGCAAACAAACAAATAAATACTTTAAACAGTGGCTGATGATGACTTCTCAATCTGTGCATTTATGCGACATCAGTCTTTGGTTTTGCTCTTTGGATTTGAATGTTTCTTCTTCCTTTAGACTAAGATCGGTTTCATCCTCGGATGGGTATTTTAAGGGAAACAGAGATTTACGCAGTGTGTGATCTCATGTTCCTCTGTGTGGATCTGACTGGCAAACTGAATAGAAATGCCTTGGTGGGGGATTGAGTGCCACTCTACATGGGGCCTAACACTACACCTCATTAGAAAGCTAATAGAGCAGCAAGTCTATAAAAATAGAAACCAGATATGTGACAAGTTCAGACACATATAGCGCGAAAGAGGAAGAGAGACAGATGGAAAAAAAAAAGACAGAAAGGGGACAATGAAACAGCACCTTCCTCTGTCTACCTCACAGTACTGTCATGTTCACTGGCAGAAGGATGAGCAAAATAAACGCAATGTTTTGATCTCCTGCTGCTGTCTGTGCAGGCTGTGGGACGAGGTGAAGACCTGTTGTACCAGAAAAAGGTGTCAGATGCAGCCTGAGGGTGTCACCTTAATGTTTACAACAACATACATGTAAACAGACATGCAAGCATGTCTGTGACCTCCGATGGATATGGGGAATCATTCGGAAATACTTGTCCTGTCTGAACTTCCTGAAATCTTTCACACCCTAAGAACAAGCATAACCCTCCATGCATTAGAAGCAAGTCGCATTGAGATAGATGGAGAGAGTGGGTGTTCTTGTTTCAATTCATTTTTGTATCCTCATGTCAGGGGCTGGCAGCTGTCCCGTGAGCAGGCAGGGACCTGCATCACTGCTAATGAAAGGCAGTGGGTGTGTACTCTCATTACCTTTCAACAGCCTGCGGAGAAGGAAGGGCAAGACACGGGAGGGAGGGAGAGAGCAGGAGAGATAGAAAGAGGAAAATAGATCAAGAGAAGTCGGCGGTGAACAGGTCTTTTAATCAATGGCTCTGTTTGTTTGCCTACGCTACGATTAATCGGAATTTTATTTCCTTGAAAATCACTTCCCTTCACTGAACGTGACACCAGCATGCTGTTAAACTAGCCGAGTGGTGCTGGCCGCGCTCTGTCACGCTGTTTGAAACAACCTTCCTTATAAAAATTACACAGAAAAAGTCAGTCGTTAATCCCACACACAATCACAAATCACTTAATTCCCTAAGCGTTTTTCTTGCATCTTAACACTGTTACAGTATGACTGGTGATTGCAGTGTTGAATAATCCGCTTAACTCGCTGCCAGCACAAATTCAAACAGTCCACAATTCAAGGGGCAGCTGCTCAGAGAAGTTTGAGACCTCTGGGGTTGGTGTCAGCTACAACGCAACTCAAGAGAGAGAGTACGCTCACATTTGAGCTGTTTTTCAACACAACCCATGTGTCTCTATTCCTCCCAATGTCATCCCACTACTTCATTTCCTGTCTGCTTATCTATGCTACAGCATAGGACTCTGGCAGCATCGTCCTTGGAGTCTTTGTGGTTTCATATATTCGGCGGCTCGATAATCTTCACAGCTGCCCCTCTCCAGGGAGGCTGAATTGCCAACTCCCACAAACTGTGCAGTATATGAGTATCTCCTCTGTCACCATATGGCTGGAGGGAAATATTGAGATTCATTTTACCTCCCGTTACTAACTTGAGCATCAATTCTTCTCTCCTCTGACTGTCCTCGTTTTCATACATCCCATGAACCCTTTTATACTTCCTGCAGAACATCCCTCCCCCGTCTGCCTCCTCTCCTTCATTCTTACTTAACCTTCCCACCTCTCCCCCCCGAAAGGGCTGAAAGGAAAAGAGAAAGCTTCTTAACAGTGAATCGTTGTTGATGTTCTGGACTGTTGCTACAGTCAAAAAGAGAGAGGGGGAGGATTGAACTACATTGAACATAATACATCACCCACACAACCAGAGAGGGAGACGAGCCGTACGTCAGAGGCTTGTAAAACTGAATGGTGCTTACATATTCCCACTGTTTCTGGTGCTTCTTTGCAAAGTCTGCCCCTGCTACTACAACTGCTCTACTGCTAATTAAAGTGACAGAAGCAAATCAGAGTTATTTCTCTGCAATTGTGTTTCACATTATGATACATGTTCGTACGTGAGGTTAAAAATGGAGTTAAAGACATCTAGGGCTTCCATGCTAACCAGCAAAACCACAGAGAAACTGTGAGAGCGACCAAGACAGCGACTGTGGAAGTGTTGAGCTAAAATACACAATAAAGGTCTTTCAGCTTTAACTTTCAAATCTTTGACTAAAACTATAAAAAATGCAGCAACATCAATAAAAAATATAATAGTGCATAGTAGCATTGGAAGACTCAATCTGTCACAACTAGAAAGGTTCTATTCAATCATCAATTCAGTCAAAAATATTTAAACATTTTCTTCAATTTTCTCAGAAAATAAAACATGGATCTTTATGAAAAATAAGCCAGCAACAGATATTCATGAGCATTGAAAATAAAAATTGGGAATTGGTGAATGTAAATGTGGTTTCATGAAGGGGACTGTTGGGCCTTGGTGCAGGTTTGTGCTCTAAGTTGTACTAGTTGTACTTCACATGGACAATTACACAGGTGTTGCATTGCTTTGTACCTCACTGCTTACCATACTCACAAAGAATAAGCGTGTAAGTGAAAAGTACTGCATTACTTATGTTGCATTCACAGAACGTTCAAGTGACATAATACAAAAAGCTGCCTGGGAATTTTTTTTGAGATGAGCTTCCCATGGGATATTACAAATATATGGAAAAAAATTCTCTGAATATACATATGAAGCTATTTACAAAACAAAATTGACTGTTACAAGCTGAAACATTGGACAAGACATGCATTTCACATCACATCTCCAATCTTTACCTTTCGCTTCCGAGGTATGGGGTCCTCAAACATGAAGTGCGTGCTCTCTGTGTTATCCTCATTGACATCATCACCCTGGGACGAGAGCAGGAAGTTCTTGGTGTTATCGTTGGAGAGAGGAGGGGACGGTGTGGAGGGCACCGATTGGTCGCTGGTATCCCAGCTCCAGTTGCCGCTGGTCGAACTGCTGTAGCTAGCCGATAGCACCTCTTTCCAAGCCCTGCTGGCTGGCTCTGGGACTGCAATTTAAAGAGAGCACATATTTAACTTCAGATCAACAGCAAAAAAGCTCTACTAACCTACTTTAAAAGGCCTGAAATAAAAACTGGCAAACAAAAAATGGACATCAGAAATGGACATTTAAATCTCTGAGAAGCCCTGAGCTATGACAGCAGGTTTAATATGAACATTCAAATATATTTCATATATTACATATAGTAAATACAGCCACAACATTTTTCATCAAGCTCAGCTGAACTCAACTGATTAAACTAAACACAGCTTCAATTTCCCCAACAAGGTATGTAATCTAATATTTCTAGTCTTGGCCCATAAACCCTTTCTATACATGTTGGCTTCTCAACAAATACAATCATGCTTAATCTATATAGCTTAATAAATACACTGTGGCAAAACATGGTAGAAATCCAAAGTACACTTTGACATACTAATCCCCATTGGATTAAGTTATACCAAACCATAACTATCCTATATTAATGCAAGGATACCAAACCCAGCTCAAATGAATATGTAGCATAGATCACTTGTGTAGGATTACTGCACTCTGTGCTTAATGCAATGAAAATGTGTTTTAAATGTGGTTGAAGTGGGGGTTGAAACTTGGTCCACCAGCCCACTGAAGCAGCAGCCCACCAGGGTTTGCCTGGTAGTCCCTATGGCTAGCTGATGGTGGTGGTTGTCTGTACAAAAATGTTAGGGGACTTGAAGTTCAAGGAACTGTTGGTCAAAGCCAGCTCAAGATGCTAAAAACCATACTACAGGCTACAAATGTGAATCCTCACATTAACCTGAGGGCAGGTAATAAGTATAAGCTCTTGGTCCTGTCCTCAGTCAGAAACTGGAGTCTTAATTTTGTCCCCAGTCCAAGCATAACTTTCAAAGCCTGTTCCAACATCGATCATGAGGCATGTTAGGTTTACTGTGCTGGAATGATTGTGGCAATGATAAAAGTGTCATGTGCTTTATGGTGCTGACCCACAGCATAAACATTTTCCATATACTTATTTTTGAGAACTTTAAGTCATGTGACCCACTTCACAGAGTGACTATAGCGCTATAGTAAACCATGTGTCACACCAATAAGGGAAACAAATCACAGCATGAAAATATCTATTTCAGTTCCTAAAAGAGACAGAATGAGGAAATTGTGAATTACCAAGAAAAACAAGATAAAATCACAAGCTCCACCGATCATAAAAAGCATTATAAGAGAGGCGTGGAGTGAGTGGTGTTAAGAGTTGAGACGCACAATGGAACATACACAGACATTTTTATGACCAAACTGTGATGAATCAAAGACGTCAACCCGCATTCCCACTGTGCAACACTGCGTATTAAATAAATCTTTCATCAAGCTTAGCTCCTCCCAAACCTTCAGCATCTCCAAACAAGCCTGGAAGATTGATGAATTATACAATAAAAACTTACAGAGCTATAGATTTATTACATCCACAGAGGAGGTGGTTTTTTGTCCCTGTCCGTAAGTTCGTCAGCAGGATTACGCAAAAACAACCCAACCTATTTCCAAAAGACTTGGAGTAAGAATGGAACATGGACTAAGAAAGAACCCGCTCAATTTTGGGGCGGATCCAGGGTATTTAAACTCTTTTTAAAGTTGCAGGATAGGGCTTTTTGTTTAGTTTTTTTTCGCATATTTTCAAAGGAGTAATTCATGGATCGTGATGAAAATATCTGGCAGATTAAAGTGTCTGATATCTATGAGTGAGTGCACTTTGGTGCTGCTCGATTGAATTTAACGAGACTGTTGGGCCTTAGTGGAGGTATGTGCTCTACTGAGTGCCATTCTAGTTTCATTTGTTTATACTTGATCCCACTTGGTACCGCCATTTCTATCAGGATGCCTCTGGGCCTTCGAGGATATGAAGTACAACATGTTGCTTTACTGAGAGCAAAACAATAGATTTGATTTAACGCTGGGCTTAAAAACTATTTAACAGGACTTTGACCATCTGGTGCGGTTGGCATGGTGATGGCAACCGCAGCAAGACTTGAAACAGCAGAAGGAACCATAGTGATAAAGTCAGGGCTGAACAGTTGGCAGCAAGTACTGGGCTTGGGTAAACAAGCATGCGTACAAAGATAAGGGAGCAGGGCTAAAAAAAGAGTAAAACTACCTTTCCATTGGATGGATACAGATTAACACTAAGGTTAAAGCAGGTGAACAACTCAACAGCTCAGTCTGTGTGAAGCTAATATCAAGTGATTTAAGATGAATATTTCTTCCCACTGTCCCCTGCTTCACCTTAATGACACTGAGTAACCCCTGACATGATATGAAGTGAATGTCCTAGATTTGTTTAACTTGGTAGATGAGTCAGTATTTTATGACGGAGCTTCTGCTGTGTGCTGTGTTACATGAAGCTGACACTGGGGGGGCTGTTACCTGTAGATGCAGAGGAAGGGTGGAGCACCAAAGGGGATGTGGACAGTGAGGTCAGGACGGTGGCAGCCATCACTTCCTTATCAGCGTGACCTGAGGGCTTCCTGCAAAACACACAAATATAGCTTTACCAAACAGGAATAAATAGTCAGGTGTGGATTATCTCTTGTCCCCAGTTCACCTCGAAACCAGTTTAGTTATTATTTTTTTGTTTGGACAGTTTCTCAGAGTAATGGAAAACGGTTTAATAAGTGTTCTGTCCAAGCCAGGCCTTGTCCCTAGAGAAGAACTCAAATCTCTGTAGCCGCCCAAAAATATCAAGAAATTTGATGGAGCAAACAAATCCAACAAGAGTAGTAGCCAGTGCACAGATACGTGATATAGCTGGGAAACTTACTATTCTTGTGCCTGAGTATGTGCGTGTGTGTCTGTGTGTGTGTGTGTTTGTGTGTGTACATAGCCTCCAGAGTAAAAAGGGTTTTGTGGTGTGTCTGCACAGCTTGAGCAACTTCACTTCGAGAGGGAGAGAGATGCTTGTTCCTCCCTTCCTGCTCAGTGCACCCCATGCTGAGCTGAGTCCAGGCTCAGCCTAAACCTTGTTTATACTGCCCACTTGAACTGGCAACAGACACTTACACACAATAATAACAATATACATGCACAGTAATGAGTATGCTTTGGCATCCGGCATTTTTTAAATAAAAAACGTGACTGGGAACACCAGTAATTTTTGTGCCATCCTGTAATGAAGCACACGCTTCACCAGACGGACAATCTATTCTATTTTGCACTTTGCACCTCTGTCCGTGCTGCCCTTGAAAGTTAAATACGGTGGAAATTATCCAGGTCAGGGCCAAGAACACACACACACGTTCACACGGACACACAAAAAAGAAAAAAAGATTTAAGTACTTGTGTAAAATCTCGTAAAAAAAGAGAGCCATACAATGTGGTGAGCAGCTAGGCACTTTGTGTAATATACAGATCCAAACGCTGCAAAAGGTTAAACGCACATACTAACACAAAGCAGACAGACACTCGTACACAGACGGATATACACATGGTCTGCAGCTTTAAGAGGTCCTTGTCCCGCCCCCAGACTCCTCCACTACACAACCAGAGCAAACTGGTTTGAGGCGTTCTCTGAGCCAAGCCCTGAGCCCTGGCAGACATCCACTCCGAGTCTCCGTGCACACACTCACACATACTCAACACAAAAACCTCACTCTGTAGCCCACAAACACTTCAAAATCTGCAAGCGTACGTGTACCTACTCACGCACACACACTCACGCACACACACACTAGAAGTGACTAGATTAAAAAAAAACTTTATATGACACAGAAAAAGTTCAGAGTGTCCCAGCTCCCACGCGGAGGAGAATGTGTTGGATGTGGGGCAAACAGTTTGCGGAGGAATGTACCAGATATGAAGGAATCTGAACATCCTGCAGTGATGTTCACACAAGACACACTGGTGTCACTCTTCAGCGTCTCAAAACATGGGCTAAGTGTGTGTGCGCGCGTGTGAGTCTGTGGTCGACGTATTACTTATGTTGTGGGGATCCACATCTCTTTACACTGTCACATCTCACAGACATACCGTCCTTATGGGGACAAAAAGCAGATCATGTTATTCATTAAATCATAAGATGAAGACATGTTTAAGGTTATAGTCTGTGTGTGTGTGTGTCTGTGTGAGTTCTGAATACAACATTGCCAAAACAGCCAATTCTAAAACAACAACATGGAGAATATCACAGCATAAAAAGATCAACACAGAAAGGGAAAGGCGGTCAATGCACAACGCGCACAACACAAACACGCACATGCATAAACACACTCACAGTCTGGAGAGGAGATAAAGAGATAACAAGATTAGCCGTGTCCTGTTTCAGTCATTAGCTTTCTTTTCAACACTGAACAGGGCCGACCAGGGACAAGCTCCTGATTTATGGACCTGTCTATTTTTTTAATAACATTTCTGTGCTGTTTTTCCTCATTCTGCCGCCAACATGGACGACGTGTTGTCAGCTTCACAGAAGTTATGCTTTCAATTCGACAAAACGCATGTTTAGAGTCCCAGTAAGGTCCGATTTGACCTGTGTGGAAAAGTGGTTTACTAATAGCATATCACTTGCAGTCATGTTTCTAGTGTGTGTGTATGTGAGACAGATAAGAAAAGAAAAACAAAACTATTAGTTGATTCCGGAGTTATCTCAAAGTTGAATATCCCTCTCTCCCCTCTCCCTCACTTATTTATTTTTCTCTCTTTCTCTCTCTCCCTCACACACACGCACGCACACACACAGATACCAACACACACCATACCCCATTAATACCCTCCCACCCTCCCAACCCACTCTGGTTTCCTGACATTGAGCTTTTTCCTTCCTCTGCTTCCCGGCAGAACCTTGATACTCCACCACAGTTTCATTACATCTGGTGTGAGTGTTTGTCTGTGTGTGTGTGCATGTGTTAAGTAATAAACTACGACAATGACATGTAAGACTCTTTCTCAGAGGGCAATTCGCTGATTGACTCTTACTCAGGCTGACAGAGGTGGAGCTAATCCAATGTTGTCATTAGATTGATTTTCATATCAGTGTTAAAGTTAGGAGTTTCCATCTTCTGCCATCATAAAACCAGTTTGCACAGATAACAGCCCTGCTATTCCTGTTCACTGCTCGCTCTAATGAGCAGATACTGTATATGTCACCATCCTGCCTCTTTGTGAAATAACTATGGAGCCATTAAACCTGGTGGGAGTGTAGGACAAGCTAAAGAGTGGCTGCACTGGCAAGGGAGTAAATCTGTCTGCTTCTTCCTATGTGAGGCTTTATTTTCGAGCAAGTTAAACTGGGGATGCCTTTATTTAGTGCCCAGAGAGGGGCGGCTGGAGAGATCGCTGTCAACAAAAAGCTGGTGTGTGTGTGTGTGTGTGTGTGTGTGTGTGTGTGTGTGTGTGTGTGTGTGTGTGTGTGTGTGTGTGCGCTAGTATGTTTGACGACAAGGATTATTTGGGGTTTCTTGGTTTTGAAGCGCCCAAATATGGATGTTTACAAGAACACTTTCCGTCCAACCACCTTGCGTTTATGGCAAACAGTAAATCTAATGATGACATGATAAACATAACAGTCTCCTCCCACATATGCAGATGAATACGTGTAGGCACATACCGGCCCTGTGTGGTGACAGGATGTATTTATGTAGAGGAGTGACACCATTCATGCTCTGAGCTGTCAAATTTATATTCCCTGTCACTGATACAAATGTGCTTAATGAGACAGGTATTATATCAATCGGAACGTCTTAACCTCATTTTACTTCCCTTGTGTATGTTCGTGTTTGTGTATGTGAGCATTGTAAAATATTCTGGTTGAAGTATTTGGCACAGTTAAATATTTCCGCTGTGATATTACCAAAATCTGTCAGCACGATATAGGTCATTTAAAATTGAGTTGCTGATACTTACTACTTCACAATATTGCTAATTTACTGTATATCCATTGAATAGTTGATATAAAGTGACCAAGTGGAAATGCCTATTTTATTACATGTCAAATGATGCACACTCATATTTGATAATTTTGTGATTTTATCTTCAAACCTTTATGCAAATTTTTTATGATGCTGATTCTTGGATCATCCTTTAATTTTAAAGTTACACTAAGCGGATGCAATGACATTCATCAGCCCAGGAGCTAGCAGTTAGCCTGTTAGCTGCAGTGAACTGGGCAGATATAAAGTTTGTTGAAAGACAGTCAGAAGTCACCAGTTTGTTAGTAATATCTCAGATTTAATGGCACCACTGACCAGTAGTGGAAACTGAAAAACTCAACAAAATCCATCGTGATGTTTTAAATCGAGAGATAAACATATTATCCCAGCTCTATAAAATATGCTTGCATAAACAAATACCAACTCTCACACGTGCACATATATAACACCCACTTTCTCACCTTCCCTACCCCCTTAGCTTGTATCGGCCTTGACTAGGCCAAAAACCCTCCCCTCTGGCAGCAGCACAACACATGGGCCAACTTAAGTCAACAAGCCATAGAGAGAGAGAGAGATGAGTAGCAACAACTGGCTCAGACTGTAGAGAGGGAGAAAGTGTTGTGCGTGTGTGTCTGTTGTGTGCTAATAAAGGTTAAGTGCTGTAAATGATCATTTATTCCTTGGTGCAGTAAATAACAGCGAGTCGACGCTCAGACTGAGCATTTTTGTGGGATGATTTTCATGACTCACTTTATAACTTGAATATGAAAACACTTCCAACAGTGGATTTGATTTCCAAACAAGGTCCTGGGAGGACACTTGTACTTTGACACTGAAAATGGTGATGTGATGCCAGCGTGTTGGCCGTTTGGCCCCCCTCACACACCGACCCCACCCGGTACTATAGTGGGCTCTCTGCTGTTGTTGGGGAGGCGACGGGGCCTTCCCTCTATATTTAACACAGCAACTCTGCTCAAGTTACCAGCACAGAAGAAATCCCACGGATCGGTCTGGTTTATAGCACCTATTACACACGGTACAAGCCCAGTTAAGATCGAGGCCAAGTGCCACAAATACATCAGATTTGAGAGCCAACAAACCGGCCAGTCAGGCCACACACACCGCAAGAACTCGACATGTTCATTTGCGGTGCATTGACCTTCATATACAGTGTATTTTTCATCTCTGTTTTCTGCCTAACCTAATGTGATCACTCTCCCTCTCTCCATGTGTATCCCACCTGTTTGGCAGAGCTCAGATTCAGTTTACCAGAACATGACTCCACATGCCCCCCCACCCCTCCTTTCTTAAATTGCATCTTTTGCTTTGCGTAGAAGAGCAGAAGATGAACATTTTAGAGGAACCTTCCAAGTCTAATGATACAATGTGTGATTGTGTCATTATCAAATGTCAGATTTTAGTTAGATTATCACTTGAAGTCCTGTACAACAAACTAAAGCTCTATCTGGTTACCAGAGGGAAAACAACTGTGCGTCACACAGGCGGCTTAAAAGAAGAGTTTTAGAAGGTCAAGAGAAAAAGAGAAAGGCAGAGTGGAAGGGCCTGGGCAGTATCAGTGGATCTCATTGTTTTGAGTTGGCTAACCACAAAGCTTATCCATTTTTCATCAGAATGATTCAAAGCTGTGCAGAGTTTAATATGGCGGGTCTTGTTTTCACTCGGGATGTACACCGCCAACAATAATCTCTGCTCTCCCCCCTGAGCCCTGGTGGTGGTCACTTTAAATAGCACTTATCCTTCCAATATGTGATCAACGTCATCCCCAAAACAGGCACCCGGTGTATTTGTATCAGCTCAGTATGCCTCAGACTGGCATGAAGACTGGTGTGTGACCTTGGCAATTAAGGAGGCGAAAAACGCTGTCACGCAGACACGTATAAATAAAACCAACTTTCAAACATGGCTCATCGAGATAGGATACACAGTGACACCCGCTGAAGTTTCCGTGCTGCTTTTCTCGCTTTATCTCTCTTGAACACAAACAAATGCAAATGCACACGGCGGCCGCGATACGCACATCAAACATACGGGTTATGTTTTTAGTCATGAGGCAGCCGTCTTCCTTAGGGGAAGCATTTTTTGTCAATTCATCACTAAAAACATATGTTCTCTTTCTCATCTGAGAGAACGAGAGGGAGGCTGGCAGAGAGAGAGAGAGAGAGAGAGAGAGAGAGAGAGAGAGAGAGAGAGAGAGAGAGAGAGAGAGAGAGAGAGAGAGAGAGATGGAAACCACAAAACCACACGAGAATTGTTAACCATACATTTTTCTGTCACGTGTCCTTATATGCATCTCTCTTTACACTATCCTTTGGGTCTGTTCGAGGCTCAAAGCAAACAGACTATGTCCTGGCAAGTGCATTATCCTAAAGCATTCAAAATCATAGATAAAGATGTAGATGACGGCTTTAAAATGTGACTTATTTGTGCACAATGGATAAAGTGAAGTGCGGGCGATGGTGTGATGCAATCAAACGGTTTCCTCCTGCATAATGAGGTAAAGTTGTGACAACTGAGGCTATTAAAACTGACCAGGCTGGTGTTGATGGTCGTCTGTCTGCTGTGTGCCCCCCGACAGCTGCTCCATCCACACCCACTATTAATAGAACACCCACCGCTCTTCGTCCAACTATCCCTCAGTCGTTGCTCATCGTCACCCCTCGACTCCACAGTATTATGTAACATCCTCTGTCCCTCTCTCTCGGCCAGGAGATGGATAGTCAGGACTAGCAGTAAACAGTCTGGCCCCTGACCTAATACGAGGCTTCACACCCCCACCCATTTCACAGCTGTGATCCTCTCCCTCTGTCATGATCACTCGACTCTTGTTCAGTTTTTTTCCTATGATCCCTTTGTACAACACAGCAGATATGGTAAATGTGCAATTAATATGAATTTAAACATAAACCTGTGGTTAAGCATTACGCTGTGTTGTTGCAGTGTGTGAATGCATGTGTGTGTGTGTGTGTGTGCAGTCTATAACCGTGTTGCCCATTGCCAAACTCCGCGGGCTCTGAACCCCTTAGAGAGGCAGGGGCTGTTAGGCAGGAGCTGTGTCTCTTAAAACGTGGGCTGAGAGAGTAATGGCTATTCAGTCCTCGGACAAACGGCTCTCTCTTTCTCTCCCTTGATCCTCGAATGCAATCTGTCGCCTTAGGGCCAAACACAAACAACGGATTGCTTTGTTCGGGGAAAATAATAATGGACAGGATAGATGGAGCAGGCGGCCGAGGTGTCTGACCTACATGTCATAAACTACACAGACACGATAATATAAACACATATTTAACTTTAACGACAAACTGACTAGTCAACTGTCAGTGAACGGGCGTTTATTCCGCGTGGAGTATAACCCGTATGAACATCTCGCAATCTAGATCAGAGCCGTGCTTGTAGCGCATGTTCCACAGAGAGAAAAATGTTGACACAGCAAAAGCAATTAACAGGCTGACGACAGAGAGGATCCTGACGCATGCCCTGCCCACAACACGTGGATACAGCTAAACGTGGTGCAATTCTGGGTCATTACATCTGAAGTATGAGCCCAACACTGCAAGTCAGACCAGTGCTGGAAAAAACACCGGTTGAACATTAGTTTGGCACCTTTGCTTGACTTTAACCAACAAATGATAAGTTACATAATGTTCTATTAAGTATTACATACGGCTGCTAAATGTAACACCATCAAAGAGATGACAATATGTGGAGAAAAGAATCTGAGCATCGCTTTACATTACACAACACCAGTATACTGCTTTGGGTCAATGAGCAAAGTAACTATCAGCTACAGGTAACTCACTTTATTACTCCCATGTCACTTCAGGCCAAACTAAAAGATTAACTTGTAGCTATAGCAACTTCCCCCGCAACTTCTCTCAGTCCCTCCTGTCACAATGCTGTTGCTAAGGGAGAGCAGGGCAGTTTCTCTCTCGGCCTTAAGTGTTTTTTTTTTCCAGTCTTCTAGCAAGGGAGACAACAAAGATAGAAAATGCCTCCTTATCAACAGTCGTTTTTTTCAGTTTCGTTTCTCATTATATTTTCACGAGGTTTTGATTCTCCAGAAACAAGATGTGTGTTATCCACTGAGCCTCCGAAAAAGAAACTGCCTGTTCATTGTGTGAATGTTAAGAGAAACCAGATCATGTTGTTAAGAGAAACCAGATCAAATCACAGCAGGAAAAGTTAAATCTACATATATTTAACTATGCCTGTTTCCATCTGACTTTGAAAAAAAAAAGAATTCAGATGATGTAACAACCCAGACGTTGTTAAAACAAGTAGCCAAGAAAGGAGGGAAATAAAACCCAAATTAAACAGAAAGAAACAAGTCTTGGAGCACAGATTAAAATGTTGGAGTGCCTCAAAGCAGTCCGTTCTCTTCAGCATTCTTAGTTTGTTCCTCATTCTTCTCCCCCTTTCGCCTGCTCTTGAGATTTGCCCTTCTGCCATCACAAGCCAGAGCAGGCCTTTGCCTAGTTTCCTGTGTTTTGCAAAAGCAGCCCATTGCTGTTCCAAAGCCACTCTGCTCTAGTAACTCCCATGAAGCCAAACATCTGCAGGGCAGCATCACACAGAAAACGACTCCAGCCAGTAAAATAAACTGAACCATATCTTTTTTTTTTTCTAGAAAGAGAAAGTGACAGATTCGGAGCTCAGAGGAATGAAGTGTTGAAAGCATTGAAAGGTGTCGAAGAATTATTGCTGCAGATTCCAAAAGGAGGTGTGACTCTTCACCTGGAAGTAAATGTGACTCCCCCTCCCCCAAAGAAAACAGTGTTTTGTTTATATGCATAAAAGCCAGCACCGTGTTTTTTCATTAGTCTGTGTGAATAATAATACATTTACATTTGAGGGGGGGTGACCTACAAATGAGACTACACAGAGAGAGAGAGAGAGAGAGAGAGAGAGAGAGAGGGGCACTTTGCTGAACGCATATAATTACGTTGTTGTAAACTGAAATAAATAGCCATTCAGAAATTTAAAGCAACTCAACTGAACAAATTAACACCTTCACCCTATCAAACACTCAAAGCCTGTATGTGCTTCTTCTTGTATACAAACGTGAACAACAATAACAACATAGTATTAGTAGCGGTTTAAGCACATTAATAGTTGGATTTTCAGCCGTGACCAAGTGTTGCCTCAGTTGCTTGCAAAGCATATTAAACACAGCATTTTGGAGCTGGGACATATTACACACACTCATAAATATGTCTGATTTTTTTTTAATCAAGATCCATGAATTATTCTCAGAGAAATGGTCAATCTCGCAGAGAAAACAAATCCTAGATCCCCCCCCCACCATATTCAGATGCTCACCAAAATGTTATGAATTCTTTCCTGACCCATGCCACATCCTTCCACCAAGTTTTATGACTAACCACTTAGTAAATGTTGGCCTAGTCCTTCTAAATAACAAACAAACAAACGTTAATGAAAACAACCTTGGCATAGGTAATAAATGTATATCTACATATTTACAGGCCATAAGTATTGAAAGATATGACAAATAAATAATTTCTCAACTGACCCGAAGTTAAAAACAGATTTGCCTTAACATTTTCAAAAAATGTAAAAATATTCCTAATACACATGTTGCCTGGTATCTGTGTGTTAAGACAGTTTGTTTGAAAGAGAAGCTCATTTTTACATTTTAATGGTGGGATAGACTGTGCTTTTAATTTTCTGGTGTGGCCCCTGACCCCAGGAGAAGCCCCTGTGTTTCACCCTATCCGCAGGCCAAACTGGGCCCCATCAGACTGGATACTGCCAGATATAGAAACAAAATGAAGTTTCCCAGTAGATCCTCTGGCCCAGTGCCTCCGAAAGCTATTCACCCCTCTCCAAATTATCAGTGTTTCAACATCCTACAGATGGAGGCAGTGAAACTTTTGGGAATAAGGAAAGGAAAATGGCCCCTCTATCACCCTCCAATGCCAACAACTGAATAGTTAACCAGATGAATGGAGGCAATAAGAGCCCATTATAAAAACACCGGAGAGATGATGATAAAACAGAGAGTAATCCTGGACCCTGACTCAGGACCATATTGTTAACATTTATTATTTCTAAACACAACCACTATTTGTTGGATGTGAGAGCTGAGTAATTAATACCATGGCCAAATCTGAGCAATGGTCAGATCCGAACAGACTCATTCTCCTGAACCTCCAAACAGGCAGATGGGAGAACGCTCAGACTCAGCTACCAGCCTTGGCCCGAGGAAAGTTGTGACTTGTATTTTTGTCAGACAGACAAAGCAAAAACACTGTCGCAAAATCTTGAAAATTAAATAACAACAGTAGGTTTTGTTGACTTAAAGTAGAATCACCTACACACACACTGAGTATTGTCAACTACTGTTCCAAAGGTCATAAGTGGACAGTCAAATCTAGTGTTGTAATGTTTTTTCTCAAAATACTGTGCAATCAAAAAAAAAAAAAAAAAATCACAGGATAATTTAGTAATCGAGTTAAATTAAACCAACAGGAGACAAAGATTTCACCTTAAAATAGCAGCTTCAAATTCTTTTTTTCATGTCATCTGACTTGTTATAGGGAGATTGTTGCCTCTTTCTGTCCCACTCCACACTTCTTGCACTATGTGACTTTGGTGTGTGGGTTCCACCTCTTGCCAGATGTGCCAAACAGAGTGATAGTCTGCAGCTTAAAATGACGGTGTTGTTTGACTTTAAATCATGTCATGTCTTGGGTGAAGACACTTAAAATATCCAGAATTCCACACAGGGTGTGGACTACACAGTCGAGAGATTGATGGACTTTGTTTTCTGCACAGGAAAACCACAACACAGCAGAATTAATAAGCATTCACGACTGCAGAGGTTGCTGTTGCTCTGCAAAAGTTACGTAGTGTCGCTTTAATAACTGAACTTTATTAATCTTATCAGCAGATAAAAAGCCGCCAATCGGGGCCGTTACAGTTTTAAAGGTTTAAAGGCTGTTTGGAGACTAGACAGGAGCCTTGTGTGAAGCTACCGAAGCTTAAATCAGATCCAGCGTAAAAAATATCACTATACCGCTACACCGCATTCATCCACACACTCACAGGCGCACAGACGTACTTGGAACATAAAGTACCCTGTAGTGCACTTTCTTCTCGTAATAAATCTGGTCAAATGTACGGTATCTGGCATGCCACCCCCGCAGACCGAAACAGCTGCGCAGCTTTACATATACAAGATGTACAGCACACCCGTGTTCCCCTATAGAGTGATGACCTTACTTATCCCCTGGTTCCACATCCTTCTTTTCCCCCTCTGCTCTTGGTCTGACGGTCGTACAGGGCAACATTGTGGTCACTTAGTTATTGTCCATTTGCTACAACCAACATCTTGATCACATTTCCTGTAACTGTGCAACGTGTGCCATATGTTAATAGTACACTGTTTAATCTAAAGGAACAGGGTGGGGTTGTGATGAACAACATGTTTATGAGGGACTTCTTCCTGTGGTGTTTCCTTCAGACTAAATGAAAGAAAAGCACCGAAGGTAAGTCAAAATAAAAATATATATTTTTAACAGAGCCAACCTGTGTTTTTAAAGACTGACATTCTTAAAATGGGATATGATGCGACAAAACTGGTGATAATTTGAGGGAAATTACAGTCAGGAAATGTTACATTTACTGGTGTTATCCTTTCTATTCCTCTTCCTCTCTGTCTCTCCCGCTCTCATTCTTCCGTCGTTTCCTCACGATGTAATTATGGTGAACAAAACACGGTGTAAACACAAGTCTGTATATATATATAGTGACCATGGTGTTGATTCTTGGTCCAAACCAGATTGGGGCAGAACAAGAAGAAAAAAATAAGTGAACATTTGCATTTCTGGGTGAAAACCAAGTGTAGGTGGAAACACAGTCCATCAGAGGAGAGTGAAAATGACCAGATAGTGAAAATCTCAGAGTACACCCATGCCCTGGAACAGCTACAAGAGTTCTTGGGGTTACTTGGGAAGTGATCAGGGTTCTGCACCTGACGGAACAGCTTCACACACTCAGTGCTTTGTGCGGTGGCATGTTGGTGCTGGAAGCCGCCACCACTCAAATTAAGCGTGGATACTTTCACCTCTCCCCAGGCCGGAAATCTCCACGTTATCTTGGCAGCAGTCACAGGCGTCCAGGGGCGTGTCGGCTCCTCTTTTAAGAGACTGCTCGGCGGAAAGAAACTTATCTTAGCCAAAACTACTTTTTAAGAGTCATACAGACTAGGTATGAGTGTTAAATGTCTTTTTTAACATTAAGTAAAATGAAAGACTTAATCAAAATTAGAGCTGCAAAAAAAAAAAAAACATCAAAAGATGATATATCTCACCTCCATTTGTTCATCTGCTCATTGATCTTACACTAGAAAGTAGTGCTAGCAATATTCACAAGGTGGGAAAGAATCAAAGTGAATAACTGTATGTAAGATACTATTCACATCCTAATTTTAGCTCACATATGGCGAATGAACATCAGATATCAAAGTTCATAAAGATCATCTTTCATGTGTAATTGAGGGGTGTGTGACTTTGTGCATATGCGTGTGTGCAAATATTGCTGACAGGCTCGGCACGGTATAGCCAACACTTTGATGGAGAGCAGCATTATTAGCACATCAGTGTCAAATGAAGCCTGACTACCTCACAATGGCTACAGAATTTAGCTTGTGTGTGCAAGTAGGTGAAAAAGAAAAGAAAAAGCAGGGGGGGAAATGGGAAAACACAATCTGTTCACCTCCACAGCTCCTTAATTGCTCATTTTGTCTACCAGCAGCTTTGTTAGACAGCACAAGGACACGTCATTTTCCTGGCCCTCACCGCTCTATTGTTAAAGTCGTACATATCTACACCCACACACTTGAAGACACCGGCAGAGTATTTGTCTGACCTGGGCCCACTGGTATTAGAAGTCTGGGTGCGGCATGTTGTTTAAAACTACTTTATTTCAAGCTGAATATTTGAATGAAGGAGCTAGCCACTGAATATATGCTGTGCTTTGGGTTTTCATTCACACTTTGATTAACCCAGTTCCTTGCAGGCCCACATCACTAAACTGTGTCAACAAGAAATCAATGGGGATTTCAGAAGTTCAGTGCGGCTCTCCTTCCACAGCCGAGCTAAAGGACAGGGCAGTCGATAATCCTTTGATTACAAGTGAGATCATGAAGATGTGATGCTCCTCAGGAAGCAGTCAGAAAGCACTGTAATTTTCATGTCCCTCATATTGCAATAGTGACGTGAAGGAAGCCATGTTCCTTAATTCATTGGTCACAGACACAGCAAAGGGGAGATGAGGGGAAATAGTCTCGCACAGGAAATAAGAGGGGAACTCAAGTCTGATGTAATTTTTCCAAAATGATAAACAAACTACCTAAAATCAAACAATGGTTAAATGTTAGGGGTCTGAATGGCCATAAAGGATTATAATTAAAATACGTCACCTATAAGAAAGAAAAGATCAAATATATTCAACTCAATGCTGAGAAGTGATACAAAAGCAAAGTACCTGCATTAAAACAGACGTCAGCCACTCAGTGCTGCTCTGTACAAAGTATTAGCGGTTTCTCAGACTTCTTTCTCTTTGCAGTCTGGACTGAATTTCCCTGCCTGTCGTTAGCGGAGCGTGATGACTTATGACAGAGTTGCGCAAGACACCGTTTGTGTTTGTGTGTGAGGATATTTATAAGTGCAGGGATTGAGCGCAGGACAAAGCAAACCCCATTAAACTAAGAGCGTACAAGACATTTTGAAAAGAGTTTAAAAAGCAAACTCTTCGCCACCAAGGATCCGCTTTTGGAGGCCATTTGCAACTGCACTGCTGCCTTTGCCCAGTGGATTCAGAACATGTTCCTACCGTGTTGTAATCTGCTATTGTGAGAGGTAAAGTAAAATTGGCCACAATTATAAATGTACTGTTATAATGTACAGTTAAAGTATATTATTGTATTATTTTCTGTTTAATTTTAAGGAAGAAAAAAACACGTGGAACTTGCTCAGGAGTGAAGAAATATTTCAAACCGAAAATCAACCCTTGGCCTGTGAGTGTAATGTCTGAGAATCTGCGGTTTCAGTGCCAATAGAAACATAGTGAACATTCTTGTGATGACTATGCCATGATTTTCCTGCCTTGTGAATGAACACAGTTACTTTAAACTAATGGAAATTAAACACTATAACATACACACTGAAGATGTGTGTTTATGGCTGGTTGAGAATAAAAGAAAGATAAATACATCACACAGATAGGAATGGAACTTATTTTCTAGAGCAGTATGGAATAATCTTTTCTGGCAGAGAGGGAGTTTGAGAGTTGGGAGTTGGCATTGTTCAGAGGACTTCATCTCCTTTGGAATTGAGAAGGATTTAGCATGTGTCTTTCAGACAAAGGAGAAGAGGGCAAAAGGCCAAGAGAAACAGAAAATGGGATGTATGGAACAGATACCACACATAAAAAAGGGAGACGGGGACATTTCACAAAATGAGGAAAAGGCAAAAACCTTCTGACCATGGATCAATTTTGTATTATACTGTGGTCCGTGCCTCACTATGGAGAAAGCTTTGTAAACAACAATGTCAAAGTAAACTCGGACTTCACTGAGGAACTCTTTTGACACGTTTATAGCATGTCTATAACTCACGGACAGAGAGGGAGGGTTACCGAGGGAGTGACGAGAGTTGCAGATCCAGAAACTTTGTAGGAGGAGTATAATGAAAGCTGAGATGGTTTGGAGGAGCTCGTGAGCAGAGGGGCAAGCCTCAGAGCAGCAGCTGTTGGTATGAGGAGCTGGGTAGAAGAACAGAAAGACTGATTGAAGAAAGACGGTTGACTGGGGTATCTTTGAATGCTGCTGAGGCAGAACAGGGGGCCTTATGTAAGGCTCTATTAGTGTGAGTGAGCAAGCGCTAAAGCATTTTGCAGCAGCGGAGCCAGAGCTGCGTCACAGGACTCTCCTTCCCTCTTGATATGATTTTATTTCTTTCGCTGTGTCCCTATGGCCCCGTGCTTGAGGACAGATAAACAACCGACAGATACACGACTGGATGTGGAAAAAGTATGTGAGGAATAAGAATACACATACAATCAATCCACTTTTAATCTTGTCTATCTACTTTTGCAATGGAGCAGAAGGTTTGCAGATAACATTCTTTCATGGCCTCCTACTCCACTCTTCACTTATGAAATTGATTTTGCCTTGGTTCGTCTTCCCTGCATAACAGCAGATGATTAATGTCTCATTAGGGCATTGACTCACACAGGCAGAGAGAGGGAGGGAGAGAGAGAGAGAGAGAGAGAGAGAGAGAGAGAGAGAGAGAGAGAGAGAGAGAGAGAGAGAGAGAGAGAGAGAGAGAGCTTCTCCCAGAGGCCCTCATTTCTGTGAGAGATTCAGAGCCTGGTGCAAAGCTGCAAAACACAGATCAAACAGGAAAAAATGCTTTGACACTAGATCCTCACTTCTCCATAAATCAGGTTCCAGTAAAGCTAAGGTTAAGTGATTATATGTCTGCTATAATCATCTGTGGTTATAAATTGTCTACACTAGCACCTAACCCAGATCCTGAGGCTGACCTAGCAGACGTGCCAGATGCCTGCTCATGTCCTGATCTGACCCGCACAGAATCCTTACCGCCACCAACCCCCTTTGCATAACTCTATTCATTGACCTTTCACCCCTGCTTGTGTCAGTGCAAGAGCCTTAACCTGTTATGGTCTGGAAGGGGGGGGAAAGGGCAGCAAGAAAGTGTAGAAATGGCTGCATGAAATTCAGAGTTTTGCTAAACTAATTATAAGACTAAGATGAAAACAGAAAGAGGAAAATATTATTGATATGAAAAAATATCAACGAGATTAACCACCTGAGAGAGGAGTGCTCGACTCTGGAGTGTGGATGTGGATGTGGGTTAAACATCCCAGACAAGAGTGGGGGCGGGTGGCTGCTCCTCTTGACTCTGACTTTCAACAACCGGCTGCAATGTCTCCTATGGGAGAAGAGGATTGGTGGTGGGGTGGTCGAAGGAGGACGGAGAGGTGGTCAATGAACTGCCTAGCTTGGTCTAAGCCCTTCCGATGACTCTGAGCAGTCTGAGTGGACGACTGGCCGGTAATTATGTTAAAAAACAGAGCTGTCATTCCCACCCCTACCAACACCCACCCACCAACCCCCCTGCAGTTGTTTTTTCTCTGGTGTCCTGTTTATGCAGACTCAGTGTTTTCTATTCATGTTATCCTACTGTGGTGACAGTGTACCTGACCAAGGACAGATAAGAAAGAAAAGCGTTTCACATCAATACAAAATACCCCCTCCCCGCTTCATTTCGTCAGACCTCGTTCTTCGGTCCCTTCACACTGTGCTTTGTCCTGTTATCAGTGCCCTGGATCCTAATCTGATGAGTATTGACAGGTAGAACGAGCTCCACTATGAGGGTGTGAGTGAAAGAAGGACTTTAACAGGATGAGGGAAGGAGAGAGAAAGACACAAACAGGGGCAAAGTTGATAAGATGGGTACGAGTGTAAATATATATATGTGTATGTTTGAATGTATTTGGATGAATATGCACAAGTGTGAGAGAGCAAATATCTAGGTTCCTCCTCTTTCCTCATCTCAGAGCTTTGCCCATGTTTGCCTAAAAGATAGTGACCTACTTTGCAGCATTTGCAAGGCAAGGTGTGAATGCACTGAAAGTCGTACCTGACAAACAACACCTTAAGTGAGACAGTGGAAAACACATAGGCTTTATAGCTTTGGTCTCTGTAAAGAAACTTAAGAAGATAACACAACGGAGGTATTGCCTAAGGTGCGGGGGGACAAATGAAAATTAATGGGTTTGTTGGCATTAACTAAAGTAGGGCACAGAGTGCAGCAAACGCACAATTAGTCACACCCGCACGTGGAGATGTGCAAACTCACTGTGGCGGTAAGTGCAGCCTCGCCACTGTGACCATTACTTAAAAAAACGTTGCATCACGCTGCAGTTCAAAAGTGTATTAGTGTTGTGCGACCGAAACTTGGTGAAACTGTTGCACTCCGGTCATATCCAATTACTGTCAGTAAGTTTATGTTGTACAGTGCCTGGCCAAACGGCTTTTATAATTTCTGATGAGCGCCACATGTAGTTGTATTTTAATAGACAGAGCTGGGATAAGCTTTTGAAAGTTCATCCGATCAACTGAATATTGTGTTAAAATGGTTTAAACCGAAAACTGATTCAGGGTTAAAAGAAAAGTGGATTGTTTTATGGTGAAAGAGGAGAGCGGGGCCTCTTGTCACCAACTGCAAAACAAAAGCCAATTTGAGCAGGTTAAAGACAGCTACTTAATATGAAAGACCAATGGAGCAGCAGCGAGGCCGGGCAGACATGACCACACTGTTATATAATGTTATGCAATCTCCTTTAGCAGCTGTGTAATGTCAACGCAGAGCTCATTATAGCTGTAGCAGTGTGCTGAGATAGGCGTCAACATGCTGTGGAATAGAGATGTTAAATATCAGGTTAAAGCCGCTCAGGTGAGGGCAGTGTGGGTTTGACCCAAGAGCTCCTTTCTCCTGTGTTCATTCTGATTGGTTCTGAGGGTTTTGTGACATCATACATTCACCACAATTTAGTTTAAAAGCGTGTTCAGTCTTGCGCGCTTCCCAGAGGCACTCCCTCACATCATACATGACCAGTGGCACGTGAAGTTCACATGATGAAGATAGAAGGAAGGAAAGGAGGCAATGATCAACCTATGATAAACTAGACTGTTTTCTTGAACTGCACTGTAATCAGCTTACCATCTATCTGCATTTTAAATTTTTATATCCAAACATACTTTGAAACAATCACATACTGTGGATTAGAAAAAAGGATAGAATGTTGAATGCCTATTCAATAAAGGGCTGCTGAGATTGTAGAGAGAACTGTCCCTGGTATTTGGTTAACGTATAAGTGCTGTTGCTTAATGTGTATAAGCACCAACTTGATTCAGACAGTAACCAATGGCAGTGTAAAAAAAAAGGCTTAGGCACCGCCCGCAGCCTCTCCCAGTCCTCTTCCCTGTTACATAATCACTTATCAGTACAGTGGGCTTGTCCCTGGATGCATTTTCTGCTTGCTCTGTGTGAAACTCTGCAACTGTGCATGGATGTTTGCCAAAGGATGATTAAAGAATTTCCTGAGCAAAAATGTGCCTGTGTGAATCTTTAAAAACAAAGGTTCAGTTCCCTGCACTGAAGCAAGACACATCAAGCAAAACGCACAACAATCTTCATCTTCCTGCCTGACATGCAGAGAGCACTTCACGCTGAGACATACGCTAGCATGGCCTGTGATAAGAGGGTAAACAAGGACAGAATATAATGCAAGCAAAACCCTGAGATGCTTGATTAGTGAAAACCATCCGAAACACAGTAAACTGATCTATAAATGCTAATCACAAACATCTTGTTACTATCTCATTCCTTTGCTCTCTTTTCCTTCTGTCAAGCGATTGGGAAATCGTGACCCTCATCTCCAGGTCTGGCTCGCTTAGGGCATATTTCGTAACTATTCTGGATAGAATACCAAACATGTGGTCAGTTGACCAGTACGCCCCCACACCATTCATAACCCAACCACTGTGCTGTTGCAGCTAGAGGGTGCATTCCACTTCCAGTCAGGACTCGGTTATAGAACACAGGGTCGGAGTTGAGCATGAAAATGTTGATTGTTTTTAACACCACAAAGTCAGAGGCAAATTAGCTCCTGGACTGGGCTGAATAGAAACTAGAGCTATGCACAAACAGATAGGTCTGGTAGATAACTATGTGCTCCAGAGTTCACTAGGGTGATTATACTTTTGCCCAAACCTCATGGTTAAATGCCACGGTAATGTTAGAAACCCATGAAATGACCGCAATACTTAAAGGCGATGTCTTTTCTCTCTCAACACCGATAAAACACAAATAAACCAAAGAAAAAGATACAATGGGGGTTTAAGATGATTAATGGCCTCTCTGTACCTGTTTCTGGGGACAGGGATGTGGGAGGAAGGGAGCGGTTGTCTTTCTGCCGGTGGTGCGTTTTGCACTTGTGCTGCCCTGAAGCTGTTGGCCAGCTCTGCCTGTTTCCACGGGTTGCTGATGTCCAGATGTTTGAAGCCACCTTGTAAAAGACCGTTGATGCCAGGGCAGTGAGTGGGACTGGCCCTCTTCAAGATCCCAGTGGAGCCAGTGTCTTTATGATCCCCAAGACCAGTCTAGAAAATGAAAATAATAAAAGTTACAGTCAGTCTATCATTTCAAGACTGATATATCAGCATGCATATCCATCAGAAACATTAGGTCTGGTAATACCGTAAATTTACATTTTTGGTCGCACCTGACCAACGTCAAACCCATTCTTCAGTTTGATCTGAACTACATGCTTGCAAAATTCATGGCTGTATGTCTTGCATGTAAAAGAAGCACAGTCCTGTTATTGGACCTAATAAATACCTATTTATTTTCCTGTTGTCCATCTACACATTTTTTTAAGTTCAGTATCAGTAGCACATATCAGGTTTGCTTGTTATTAGCAAGCATAAGTTCAGAAGCTGAAAAACATAGATCTTAAGTCACATATGAAAAGGAGAACCAGAGAGAACGTTCTCGGATTACTGCTCATAGATTTTGGGTCATCTGCGTTTCAATCAAGCAGCTGATCTACTTCCCATAGCTTGGCTCAAGCAGACTGCAAACTTTGTGCGTTTTGTAAGCAAACTTGTGCTCTTTAGCAAGCTAGCTATTCCACCTCAGAGGTTGTCAAACGTTTATGACAGCAAACACATCAAGTAGTCTTGAATAACTAGTAAACTATGTAAATCTATGTAAATCACCATCATATATATTTAATGGTTAGAGTAGAACGAATCTGAGAGGTTGATGTTGAAAAAGCAACAGAAGTGCAAAGCGCAAGGGATGAGGTTGGATGATGTTGTGGTAGATGTAGATATTATCAGATCACATAATCCACTGGAGGAAAATTGTGCAGCAACTAAATGTGCATGTGTTGCTGTATTGATAACCCGCCTGTATTGGCCACCCAGTACTGTTGTGTTATGTAACTATCAAAACATATGGAATAATTAGTATTGATGACCATTTTGCACGTTTTTGGCCGGATTAAGGTATTAATAGTTTGCACAATGTGATATTGATCGATGTGTTCAAATAATTCTTTAAGTCTATTAATGAAATAAATTGATTAATACAATATGTTTAAGAAGTAATTGTCACATTTAATATGAGAGATGTATTTTGATTTATGTTGGCATACGTTTGATTGTATCTTTTTTGGAGCAGGAGAGAGGAGAAGAGATGAGGAGAGCGACAGACAGATAAGACACCAACAGACCTTAACAAGAAGAGGAGAGCATCAGATCAGAAAGGACAGACTGAGCATTTGTCACAGTTCAAATTTGTCACAGTTCAAAAAGAGCCCTTGTCTCACAATAGAAGACAATGCCATGAGACCAGCGTTGGTCAATTTTCAAAACTGGCAGCAGGAACAAATGAAAATAAGAGCAACAAGTTTATCTGTGCATTTAAAGATGGTCCTTCAACATGCTTGTAAATTAATAATCCATATTGGTTCCTACATCTTTGCAACCTGCTCCATTGCACTATTGTCCTCTGGTCACAAATCCATCACATCTGCATAGTAATTAAATGTTAATGTCCGCCCTTGCTCAGCTTGTTGTCCTGCTGCACTGCAGCTTCACTCTATTTGCACATAGTGATTGTGTTTATTTTGTTAGCTTCTTTTGCAGTCTGTTTTTACTGCACATCTATTTGCACAATCAACACCGCAAATTTATTGCGGGACTTTCCACTGGCTGACGTTGTTGTCATACCTCACAATCCTTTGACAATCACATAATTACGGACACAGAGAAAATGTGCAGAGTAGTGTTGACTGGCTGGGTCATCTGCATTTTGCAGATGGCCGATCAGAGGTTGTCAAACATTTTTGGAAGTAGACCGGGTGGCTGTGGCTGAGTGGGTAGAGCGGTCATCCTCTAACCAGAAGGTCAGCGGTTCCATCCCAGTCTTGGGCAAGATGCTGAACCTCATAGTAAAAGTGCATGGGTGCAAGTGTGGAAATCACTTAGAGTTGTCATTAAGACTGGAAAAGCGATATATAAATACAGACCATTTACAAATGTATATAACTGTAGAAATCACCAGTGAGGATATTAAATGGATTGAGTAGAAAGAATGTGTTGAAAAAGCCGCAGAAGTGGATGATGATGTGGATGTTGTGAGTCTTATATGTTGTTTATTTTGAAAAGTGGGGTGGACGTGTTGAGATTTCTGGGCTTGGCAGGGCTGGACTGCCCCCCCTCCCATCCTAACAACGCCTCTGCTGTAGCTCCACCCTGAACTTGCCGGTGGGAGGGAGCTGCTTGGCCGCTAGTTTGAAAGTCCCTTCCCCCCTTTCTGCTAAACTTTTGCACACAGAACGAGCCGCCGCCATTTAATCCGTCTGGATGCGACGTACTCGTTCGCGAGCGAGCGCAGACGGCAGTCGGTGAAATGACCGACACTTTGCCGAGGAGGGTGGAGAGTTGTTGAGTCCGGTAAAGAACACACAACACAACACGGTGCGGAGCGGCGAGTGACACACGTCTCATTATAAGCTGTCAAACTTCCCGGTGCACAGCGTCACGGTACATGTTGTGTTTGTTGACACTTGACGGGAGTCACACACACACACTGAAAACACGACCGAACGTCACTTACTTTTTCCGCGTCGAACATTATCCGAGCACCCGGAGCCGGTGCGCTCCCTTCCGCGGGGGTTTTTCCACTTTTCACCTCCGCCGAGCTGACGTCCATTACGAATTTGTAGAGGACGGGCCCGCGCGTGAACACCGGCATTACGCCCCTCTTCTCCGCCGCGAGGACCCGGGCGTCGCGGAGCACGGAGCGGCCTGCCCGGCAGTTGAAGTCCGCTCCGACGCCGCCGCCGACCCTCGTCCCAACCGAAGACTTCTCCGAAATGTATCTGGAATCCATTTGCCTTTTTTTCTTCTTCTTCAGAGCGGGGGGCGAGTGGAGACTAAAGAAAGAAAACCAGCTTTCTATAGGTTTTAGTGCAAATTGCTGGAGTCTGATACATTTATCGGGGTTGTCTCGACTGGATCCGACTCTTAAACTTTCTACTCTACATGCAAAGTTTTCGTTTTTTTCCCACCGCCGCCTCCAGCAGGATCTCCAGCTGCCGCCCGGTCCGGACGATTCAAGATTGTTTTGCCTCTTTCCTCCAAACCCACGCCACGCCCCCCTCTGCCTCGCTCCCATTTGTCCGCCGTGCGCATAAACATCACATTCTGGCACGCTTCCCCGGCTAGGCGGGCCCTGATTGGCTGCCGCCGCCGCGTCAATCACTGTGTTTTTTAATCCGAGTGATGTGGGTGGAAGGACGGGAGGGGGGCGTGCCCTGCAGTTTACCGGCCGGTGTCTGTGGCAAAGACCTGAGACCTGAGCGCCTGCAGCCGCCAGGCCCCGGCGGCAACTGCGCATTTACCCGCCTGCAGATGGTGATCTAGCGAGCCGTGCTAGTGTTATTGCACGAACCAAACTGTGCAAGCGTGTTATTATCGAGGCAGCGAACCTCCTGAGGCCGATTGTTTACTCCAGCAGAAGTTTCTAAACTGAATCTATTATGGGACGTGTCTTAAAACCCCAGTTGTCATCGTGTAAACATTAACATGATGGCGTCTGCAAACACTAGCAGTGGTGTTAGAAGCCAAGATCTTCTGCTTGGGTACAAATTATGATATCACGGTATATAAACGTTAAATTACAAGGAAAACGAAAGTATTAGCGTTGAACTTTCATTAAATTGAAGTATGATGAGTAAATTGGCTTCCAGTTGTTTCAAAAATGGCCCCAGTGTTAAAAGTACATTGAGCCATTTCTGTGTTTTGATTTGACTGTTGTTTCAACTGTTGCATCCTATTTTTGAACCGATCGCATATGAGATGTAAAATCTAGAAATGGAAAGTAATGAAAGGAATGTATTGGAGTAAAAATACAATATTTGCCTCTGACATGTAGTGAAGTAGCACAAAATATAAATATTCAGGGGAAAGTACCAGTACCTCCAAACGTAATACATGTACTTCCACCGCTGACAATAACATGAACCCCTGTACTAAATAATGAACCCAAGACAATTACACTGCAATAAACACGGAGACTGTCATGCTACAGTGGGTTATTGATTTGCATCCAAGCCATCTTTGAGGTCTACTTTGTGACTTGATTTTGCGTTATAAAGTGGACACAATAAGAGACACTTTGCTTTTTTATTTCCTTGCAGTGCAAAAGATAATATTTGAATATGAAAATGGGGGAATATATTTTTCAGTACCATGTAGATACACAGTGAAGAATGTAGTCTCATTGCATAGTATTTGTTTGGCAGAACTGTTCCTGCTTACATTAGATGCATATACTTGATATTTAATATAATTTTGTAACAACTTGCTTGATCTAGTCTTGGTAAGATGGACTTTATGAACATCAAGCACGTTTTATTTTTGAGAGATGCAGTATATCAGTGTTTGTTTCCCTGTCTCTCAATATAACCTATTTCTAAAATGCCTGCAGAGCCCCTTAAAGTTTATTGCTTAATACTACACAAACACATTTTACTGCAAAATGAATTTATTGTAAGCTACAGTTATTGCTGTGAGGCTGCTCCAGAGATTTAACCTGGTATAATAAAGTGCATGAAGCAATAACACCACAGGCAAAAGACAGAGACGCGTTATAATGTGCCACTTTATTAGAAAAGTAAAAACTCACTTAAATATTTTATGAAGGTTAATATAAAACATTACAATCTTTTGCATATCTGCACTGTCACTATATTTTTTTTATTATATTTGCTATTTTTAGACTAAACCCTGTGCTTTAAGTACATACAACATTGGCTACAGCTGTCACAGCAGTATTGGCCCATAGTTATAGCTGAAGACGATTAACAAACAGCATCTGTATCTGCATCGAAAGCATGAAACACTTTGCATCCACAAAGTACATTGTGTCTGTGATAACCATCTTTTTTTCAACAAATATACTGTATACTGTATGTCACATTGGAACAACATCAGGACAGCAACAGAGTATTTTTTACACATTTACATCATCATACTGTATTTGATTGTGCAATGATCGTCCGTCTTGATCGGCGTGTGACAGTGCTCAGCAAAAAATATATCAGATCAGTGCTTTCTTTTAGGATAAAGAAAAGGTGACGCGTAAAGTGACAGCCAGAGGAGAAGGATTAAGTGTGATAGTGATTTCCTGCCAGCGTTGTCTAAAGGCAGCCTCAACAGAGCTTGTTAAGCGTCTCAGCTGTTAGCCATTTCTCATATCAGACAGTGGTTGAGCTGCTGTTGCATCGTTCATATCAGACGTGGGGTTAGCCTGACCCACAGCCTCTGTCTCCACCCCCTCCCAATATCCCCCCTCCCTCATATCACTCCCCAGAGTCCCTCAGAACTGGACATCAAACGCCACTCCCCTGCACAGCGAGGGAGCGAGGTGGAGCAGAGAAGAGAGAGGCCTGTGTCGGTTACTGGAGGCTGAACACAGCCGGGGGAGGAGTGTATGCAAGGGTCGACCAAGTGGAAGCAAAATGTGCTTCTTCCCCAAACTGAAAACGCACATGGCTCAATGTGTGTGTGTGTGTGTGTGTGTGTGTGTGTGTGTGTGTGTGTGTGTGTGTGTGTGTGTGTGTGTGTGTGTGTGTGTGTGTGTGTGTGTGTGTGTGTGTGTGTGTGTGTGTGTGTGTGTGTGTGTGTGTGTGCGCCTGCCTGCCTGCCTGCCAGTGTATGAGTGTACACACGCTATGGGGAGGAGGCGGGTCCTTTGGATCCATGTCCATTTGCAGCGATCCTCATCCAACTCCACACTAGCTGTTCTTCATCTCCCTCCCCCACCTCCATCGCTCTGTCTTGCTCCACCAGAGGGGAGGATAAACAATTCTCTGCCATAAACTCTCTGTGCTGTCTCTCTCGCTCTCTCTCTCTCTCGTTCTCTTCTCTCTTCTTCCGAGTTGATGCTTTGAAAAAAAGAGAAAGTAGAATGCTGCTTTGCATCACGCGGCAAAAAAGTACAACAGAAAAGTTCAACGAACAAGAGATCAATTAAGTACCACAATATTTGTTTTCATCTCCATATATCAAAGCATGCACTTTTTTGATCAAGCAGAAAAAATTGCACCAACAACATAAACATACTGTTTTTATGGCAGTGGCATGAGCTATTTAACCAATGGTATTTTCAGTAGGTAAGAAAAAAAAGAAACAGTGCATAAAATACAGAGTGCAATTATTTTTACATACTTTCAGACACAGTAGCATTTGTGAGCGTATGCTACTAACATTTTAAAACCCGTTTTTTCTTTGTTTTCTCATGTTTGTCTCAGGGAGCTCATTCTAACGTGGCCTCCGTCTCTCAGCCTGTGAGCAGTTTGTATCCCTCTCCAACTCTTATCTTTATGCCCAGTTATTAAGGCTCTAATGTTTTGTTTTCTTCCGCTGCTTTAATGATCCCCAAATCTACATGGGAAAGACATAGTTTACAATGGGAGAGAACTCAGAGGCTGGAGACGAGGGTGGGGGATAGGGCGAGGGGCAACCTTCCAAAGGACACTCGCTGGCAATTTTCGTGGCCAGCTCTTTATTTTTCTTGGAGCCCGAGGCTTCTGTTGCTGTTTCAACCATCAGACTTAAGTCTGGTGAGCTGCAGGGCCACTCTGGTTCTGTCTTGAGACCATGGGAGAGAATCAGGACGGCGTTTTGGAAACACCCTTTAAAGCACACTAATGCACGATTAGGCAAACCAGTCCTGCAGCTGACTAGTGCAAAATTAAAATGGTCCTGAAACCAAGCCAAAATGTTATGACATATTAACTGCATGGCATGAAACATCCTGTGCTATTTTGGACACTTTCACTTCCTTATTTATTTGTAGCTCTTAATATTCTTCTCTCAGTTGACCCCAGTAATACAGTAAACATCTCACATTGTGAAATCTGTCACCCACTCGATGCCCCTGACCTGATCACTTTACCCTGTATGACTCCGCCAAGTCTGAGTGTATCCGTGTGGGTGTGTGCTGAGGTGTGTCATCATGCCTCTGGCTACAGATGTTTGTCAAATCTGAGCACCGATTGTTAACTAATCTCATAATGACCTTTATTGCGCAAGAAGTCCCTTGTCATATATATCACAAGGGCTGTTATTGGTAATTGCTAATACATGTAGGGCACGCTGAAGGTAATTTGTGTAACTGTGACAAAAGGCTTTACTGGCCTCTTTGCTTAAGGAGAACTACAAATTATGTGGGCTATGTTTGAACAAGGCACCACAATGCAGTCGGCCAGGCAATAGGCCACTGTGCACCGAGAACCTGTTTCAGATGTTTGCTTAGTGAGAGCTAAGCACAGCAAATCTCTCTAACATCCATCTGCTTATATTACATAAGCCTCACCAAGATGAGGCCTATGGGTGTGTGTCTTTGTGTGTGTGTGTGTGTGTGTGTGCTTGTGGTTGTGTGTGATTATGGGTGACAATAGCTATCATTGTGCCTTACACTCTTAATACATCCAGGCTCCTTGCTACTACACTTTATGTCCAGTTGTGTTCGAGTTTGCCCAATGCATGCACATTTCTTTAGTTATACATATTTTAAAGTGTTTTTTTTTTCTCTCATGTTGTGAATTTCATCACATACTCTTTAAAGAGTACGGTGTTCTTATAAAAATAAAGATATTATGGAAAATGATGCACAGACAGGTGAGTATGGTCAGTGACAGTAGGTTTAAGTTGTACAGTTAATTCCAGTTTTCTTTTCTTTGTTTTTTTTCTTGGTTGTTCAAATGATTTTGGTCCATATTTGGGCTGGACTAGGCTTAGGCTGGTTCTGAAATGCAGACCAATCAAAGGAAGTCTGAACCTGGATTAAGACCCTGTTTATACCTGATGTCAACACAAAAATGGAATCCTCATGTTGTTTGTCTATAGAGGGCTTTGTATCTATGTACAGTAACCTGCTGGCAGGTGAACAGGGTCCCGTTCCTGACTCAGGAGGGCTTGATAGAACTTGTATGTTCTATCAAGCCCTCAGGCTTCTGGGGCTCTTCTGACTGTCAGCAAGCTACAGGCCAGTGACGTACATCTCCATCCCATCATTGAAGGTGAAGATGGTGGTGGTGCTGGCGCTGTTGCCCCCTTGTTTCACATCACTGATGCTCTCATAGAAGTTTTCCCCACCAGGCAGGCCTCTAGCAGGCGGGGCGGCGGGTCCTGAGCCCTGAGGTGCCGCTGGTGCTGCCTGTTGTTGCGGCTGCTGCTCCTGTTGTTGTTGTTGTTGTTGTTGTTGTTGTTGTTGTTGCTGCGGAAGCGGAAGCTGCGGCGGCAGTGGCGGCGGCGGTGGTGGCGGCACCTGCTTCTTTCTCTTCAGAGTGGCACTGCCCCCTGGTGTGCCGTTATTGGTTCCCCCCTGCTCACGTTTCCGGTGGCTGTCGATGGTAGCGTACGCGGGGTCAGACTCGGCCATTGCGCATGTGGACCAGGACCTGTCTCCAACCGACTCATAGCAGGGCTCCTCTTGGGAACGTGCCGGCCCCTGGACTCCTCTGCCTCGACCCCGGTTTCCCCTATCCCCACCGAAGGAGCGCGGGAGGGTCTTAGCTCCGTTGTTTTCCATAGGAGCTTTCTTCTTCTGGGATTTACACACAATGGAGTAGGTGTCTGCAATCTGAGGGCACACAGAAGACAAGAGGAGAGTATGGTGTCAGTTAATGGCACTGAACTACAGTCCAGCTATGTCCTTCAGTGTATGGGCGACAGTACTTGAAATAGAAGGTGACTGTAACTCTGCTCAATTCATGGACTTGTTTCCATAAGTGAAGTTATACAGCACAGTATCACTCTTTCCCACCTTCAGTCTCATGTTTCTGAATTTGCTGAAAGTAGACTATGTGCACATTTCTACATTTAAAACACCTATAAACCGTCAAAAGGAACAATATGTTAACATGAGAGTAAACATATGATGCTCTTAATTTGGTGTGTGAGCATGGATTGTGTGGGTGTGCACAGTAGTTTGCACATGTGTTGACAGAGCTTGCTCTGTGCTGTAACCTGACCTATTTTGACGGGGTAGGATAAGACAGAGTAAACTGTGTTATCAGTCCGTTGAGGTCTAGGCACAGAGACAAAGTTAGCTTTGCAGTGGACGGACCTGTTAAAATTTCACCACAACTGCTTTGGCAAGAGAACAGCAGGGTATGGTGTGAAAGATCTGGATGATAGCCAGCTCGCAGAGGGAAAAAGACTCTGTTGTTCATTAATGGACTTTGCTCTGAATGAGGCAAATGTACTTGTGTTCAATGCAGGTGTATGAATGAGTCTGTAAATACAGTGTCTCTGTGTCTTTTCCTTTCAAGTGTGCGCTTTTTACAGTGTAGAGCTTTTAGAGAATTCGGATAAACCAGCGCTGTGACCTCTGGCATTTCTGTGTCAAAATTCCACGAGGAGAGCCGAGGAGCAGAGGATTGTGGGACATGGTCATGTTTACCTTCCGTGTTCACACCCAGACTAACAGCTCTGCCCTGAGAAACACCGGCTATGCAAACTCTCTCTCACTCTCACTCTCAAGCTCACTCTCTCTCTCTCTCTCTCTCTCTCTCTCTCTCTCTCTCTCTCTCTCTCTCTCTCTCTCTCTCTCTCTCTCTCTCTTTTTCACACACACACTCACGCATAGATTTCTCTTCTGCTCCAAAAAAACTGAAACCTGAGAGCACACATACAATGGACAAAACTCTTTGAGTTTGTGTGCTCGCCTTGCCTTTACTTTCATGGAGCCTTTGTGTCTTAAATCCTCCAAAAGAGAAACATTACATCAGGAAATGTGATTAAAGTGAAAAACGCTTAGACTTTAATTGTGGATATCTCTCTCTTTCCGTCTCTGACAAACCTCCAGCGACGCGGATACCCTGCCCCCACAAATCTCTTGTGTGACCTTTTTGGATAAACAAAGACCCTGGCGTATGCTACAAGTGTGTGCACACAATGTGCATTGTGTGTGTGTGAGTGTGTGTGCGTGCACGCGCATATGTGCAATTGCGCGAGTGTGGGTGCATCTGAGCACACAGAATTTGCAGCTCTGTGCAGCAGAGGAAGGAAGTCACAAGTTGATGGGGATTTCAAAACTGGGCTGCAGCTGTTGAGGAAGCCTGTGCACTGTATGTTTTCTTTTCTTCTCCCCTCAGCCTGCTCTTCTCTCCGTTAAGTCTCGGCTGATGCTGCTTTAACTCTGCCCAGACTTTGGAAATTCCTTTTTAATTTCTGCACACAGCGATTATCCATGGAAACACAAAAGTATTCATAAGCGATGCATCTTTGTGTGATCAACTTTCTGAACAGCAAATATGGTGCAAGTTTCCAAGCGGTCTGCGAGCAGTTGATACTCATCCGGTAAGACATGCTCTGTGCAGCGTGATTGGTCGGGGAAGGCAGCGCCTCCTAATAGCCACAAAGGGAGTGGAGCAGAAGGAGAGGGCGCCAGAGGAGAGGAGGAGATTTAGGTGGGAGTGGAATCTCAACACCTTTTGACGGCTGCAACTGACAACCTCCAGAGGATACAAAGTATATGGGCATGTTAGGGCAACAACAAACTAAACAGTGGAAAAACACAGCAAATAAGGAAGAGAAAAAGTTTTTAAAAAGAAGAAAAAACTTGGACTGAAAGTTAGAGGGAAATAAAAATAAATTGGGAGAGCGATTGCAGAACGCAGTCAAGGCCAGCTGCTCTGTGTACCAGTCTGACTTGCAGAGGAGTAGTTTAACTATTGAGTCAAACAGCCGAGACTTAACCCTTTAATCTCCACATACAGCAGCTTCCTGAACTTTCTGGTTCAACTCTGTTTTAAACAAGAAAGTTACCAGCAGCTTAAAACTTCATACAACTTACTTCACTCCAACATGTCTCCCTGAATAGATGCATCAAAATTATATTTTTTTATATCAATAATCCCAAACTGTGTGAAGTCACAAAATCCAGAGTTAAACTTCAATCATAAATACACCACAAGAGTTACTGTCCAGAAGAGAGGGAACAAAGGGGGATTGAGAGAGAGAGATTGAGTGGGGTTGCTGTGTTTGGAAGCTCATGTGCTTGTGACATGATTGGTGAGTGGAGGCTTCCCCCCCCACTATCACCACATATATACATGTAGAGCTCATCACGTTCTGTCTGCATGCGCCCAGGAGATTAAACAGCGAACCCCTAAACGAGTGAATGCAAAGTGGTGTGATTATTCGGCAGCAGGTGATAGTGATGTCTGATCTGGCATTGTGATTTACAGTTGAGCCGGATGGGGGGGTGGTCGCTGGGAGATTGGGGTCAGGGTTCAGGCAGGGGGGTTGGGAGTGCATGGATCGATGTAACGAAACCACTGGTGGAAGCAAAAACCTCATATGACAGGCAGGTCAAAGGGCAGCGGCAGCATGACGGCGTGCCCAATCAAATCCCCCCCCCCCCCCCCCCCCCGCGCTCAGTAAACACAGCAGTCACAAATCAGAGACATGTGCGTCTTTCTGTCTGCCTGTTGTCCTTCCGCTCCCCCTGTGGAGGGGTTCCCCCTTCCTACCAACTATCCAGACCACCACCCCCCCCCCCCCCCCACACACACACACACACACACACACACACACGCACTACCTCCTTTGCAGTTGGGGGAGATGGGTGCCCCTGCCCGTTCTCGCCACGGAGTGGAGGTGGGTGCAAGGTGATGATGTCATCGTCCTCCGGAGGCTTCCAGATGTACTGCTCCCCGTTGCCCATGAACACGGCCTCCTGGTAAACAAAATCAATTGAGGTTCTCAGGAAAGTATTGTAATTATGATGGATTCGTTGTGCAATGATGCAGACATTTTTAAAACATGTAATTAGATGTAATAATAACACAGGGCTGTGCTAGACTGTCATTTTTTTTTTTACCTTCCGCCAAAGAGGTTGTGTTTCCACCGCTGTCTGTTTGTTTGTTGGTTGGTTTGTATCTTAATTTGTTGATAAGCAACATTATACACACAAAAAAAAACTGATTGGAACCCGTCGGAAGGATGTGGTCAGAGAAGAGCCCATAAAAGTTTGGCACAAATGCAGTTATTTTTTTTATTTTTATTTAAATTTTTGTTGATTTCTCAGAAAATAAGTCATTGGTCTTGATGAAAATTTCAGACATTTCTTTTGAGCTGATAACTCTGAGTGTGTGAAATGTGGTGCAGCTTGATTGAACTCAAGGAGACTGATGGGCCTTGGCTGAGAAATGCATTCTACTGAGTGGCATTCAACTTTTTGGTCCAAAGACCTACGAGCTGTCTTTAGTCTTTACTTGTCAACAGTGTCCTTGTTGCACAGCACGAGCAGATTGTGCATGTGTGTCTGTGTGTGTGTATATATGTATAGGTGTCAGAGATCATGGCTGCATGAATGACAACACACTTAAACTGTGAGAATAATATGCAAAACATTTTTTTATCAGATTTGGTCAGTACTGCTCTCAACAAAACGAGGTGCGAGTCATAAAAGTGTCACCTCTGCAGCGTTCTGATGAGAGATGTCTCTATTTCAATATCCATGTGTTCCTGTTGCGCTCTCCCAGGGCAGCTTTTAATGTCGCGATCCAAACAAACAAAGCAGCAAGTGGCACCGTCATCAAGAGAGTGGGCGTTGGAAAACAGTCTCTTCAGCTGGCAGCTGCTCTGAAACCAGCTCCTAACTGGAATCAGATGCTACTGACATTTCCTCTCCTCTGTTGCCACAGCTTTATGTTTCTGTTACTACTGAGTGAAGTGTCACCAGAGCAGATTACTGAATGGCTCGTGCTGCGCAAGTGTCAAGGAACTGCCTGCTCAATTGTTGAACGTTCATTAAGAGTTTTATTGGTTTCTCCACCCTCTGTGAATAATCTTTCCTCGAGGTTTTCGACACAAATCCATTTAGTCCCCCCCCCCCCCACCCCCCCCCCCCCTGTCGAATGCAACTAGTAATTCTAACGAGGTCCCAGTGAAGATTTTTGTATCGTATCTTCATTTTCTGGCCGTTTAATAGCAGTTATTCACGATCCTTCACCGAGAAACAGCAGAAAACCAGGCTGGATGTGGGGAAACAACAAGAAAACGAGTAACTGCTTTTGTTAAATTTCTATCACTACTGCTGCTGGAGAGCAATTAGAAAGCAATTAGAAAGCATGAGGTGGCATGTGCACATGCGACCAGGATGATTAAACGTTTATAAGCTCCTCCTGTGCAGTGTGGGGGAGTAATAGAAGCCGCGGCAGAGTAAATGGCTTCAGTATGTGACCATTATTTATCGCAACAGTGGCTGCTGGCTACCTGTTAGCCTGTTTCTAGAGAGACTTGCTGATTGATTCAATGAGAACACACGCACACACACACACACACACACACACACACACACACACAGACAGGCAGCTTGGAAGCCTGCCAAGCTCTTACATAATACATCCTTCCACTCTCGACTCTGGCCACTGTGATGCCGTGCTGCGCAGCACAGTGCAAAGGGGCGGAAGAAACTCACGTATTCGCAAACATGCACACAAACACACACACTATCAAGGATTTAAAAGACACGCGGATTAAATGTGCAGGTCAGCAGAGGGGCCGACATCCACAGCTAAAGCAAAATAGTTTATAAGTCTCCTTTAATCACAAACACAAAAGAGAAAGTCATGGGTTTTCTTTGCTCTGGAAAACAGACAAAATCATACACACAAAAGCAGACGTGTGTGTGTGTGTGTGTGTGTGTGTGTGTGTGTGTGTGTGTGTGTGTGTGTGTGTGTGTGTGTGTGTGTGTGTGTGTGTGTGTGTGTGTGTGTGTGTGTGTGTGTGTGTGTGTGTGTGTGTGTGTGTGTGTGTGTCAGCAAACACACAGGAAAAGGCTGATCACCATCCGAGCATTGTGTCTCTATTTCCCCACTGCCCTTAACTGTTAAAACTCAACCCAGCTGGAAGTATATTATTATTTTGGTGGTATTATATTCTTCAGGAAAGCAATTTGTGTTACATTGCTTCTAGGAAAAGTGTGACACAAATAAAGTGATGATTGATTGATTGATTAAAGTTGGTTAGTTAATACATTTTTGGGAGGTAGCTATTAGGTTTGTTCACACATGGACACTAACAATAAATGAAAATAAATTAAATAAAGTATAAACGGCTGGTATAATTTCATTTGAAGCCAGTGACTGACTAAAATAATCGAAATCCTCAAGCGTAACCATGAGGAGCGGTTTGCTTGTGGACAGTGGCCTCTGGTGGTGAGCGGGCAGGCTTACAGCACGGAGGGGGTGGAGGGTTTTGGCAGTGACGTGCGGGGGGGTCTGAGGTTGATGGGAAGCATATTGAACCGATGATTCCTGTACCTTTGGGAAGGAGTGCAGGTGGAACGGCTCCAGCGGCTTGCGTGGAAACTCCTGACTGCGATGCAGGGGAGGAGGAGCAGCGGAGGGTGAGTCGCTCACGCTCGACTGGCTGTCTGACTGGCTGTCGGCCCCGTTGTTTTCCTTCCTGCTCGTCTTGTCAACCTTCAAACATCGAGGCAACAGAGAAAAACATTATCTATAAATGTGCACGCAGCAAAAAAAGTCCACGGAGCATTTTAGGATTTTTTTTTGCGTCTTCAGCGGGAGTGTCGATACTGATCTCCCAATTATGTTAATTTAACCTAATGAGTCAAAGCCTGATAAGATAATGGATTCTTTTTTATATCTACATGCAGGGTTATTAAAATACATTAAACATCCAATACCCTGATAGCTCTAGTCTCTGGTTCAGTGTGATGTCAGTAAATACGTTTCATCCAATCAAATCACAAATCCTTCAGAACTGATTTAAAGTCTGCAAATCATTGATCATTTTTTTGTTGGTGGTATCATGTGCATGTTTGTGTCAACACAGGCTGAACTTCTTTCTGATAAACAAGACAATATAAAGTAAAAAAATTCCATAAAAACCAAACTATTAATTTACTGTATCAACACAGGGGGGTGTCACCTAAACAAGTGATTTATGTTAATAACATTACCTGTTTGAACTTGCGTATGGACGCGTACTCGGCTGCAGTCGGTTCTTGAATGGCCAGGGATTTAACAGAGGACAGAGGGGAGCTAGTGACGGCGCTCACCCCATTGCCTCTTCCATTCAGCGGACCATTAATGGTGCCGTTCCCTCTGCCGTTCCCTCTGCCGTTCCCCCTGCCGTTCCCTCTGCCGTTCCCTCTGCCGTTCCCTCTGCCTCCCTGTGAGCAAAAAAAAATCTGTTTTAGCTGTTTATTATTATAATTTCATCAAATGCCTCTGCAGCTAATACTTGTCGAACATGTGTCCAGAGTTGACTGGCTCTGTATGTTCCATTGCATTTGAAGGTATAAAGCAAGTGTTGGATCTGCGCGTATATACATACATTCCCGAGCCCGTTTCCATTGCGGCCTCCGTTGGAATGAGCTGGCGGGCTCTGGGCAGCCCTCACTAAAGCTGGCGTGTTGGATGATGTGGACGGCGGGGCAGAGGGCACCTTGGGGCCCGTGTCCCCCTCCCGCACGCCTACACTCTCGTACAGGCCATCGTCCAGGCCGTGGGTCGGGGTGGGGTTGTTGCGCAGGCCCACCTCGGTATATGTGTGGTCTCTGGCCTCCACTACTCCTGCCCCTGCTCCTCCTCCTCCTCCTCCTCCTCCTCCTCCTCCTCCTCCCGCTTCTCCTCCCGTCTCCCCTCCCTCCCCGTGGCCAGATCCCTGGGGACTGGTGGGGATCTGGGGTAGCTGGCGCCCATGGGAGGGCCTCAGGTCTGTCTGGGAGCAGCGACTGTGCAGGAGCAGGAGGTCCATACTGGCTGGACGGCTCTTACCAACAGCTGCACGGAGAGGAAGAGGAGGAGGGAGGGGACAGGACTGAAATGGTGAAACAGCTCGGGGTTGTTTGTCATACATTGTCACACACAAACTGTCGGCCCTCACTTACAGTTTCCATTGCAGGGAAAGCGATTGATCTCGTGCAGCCTGGTGTCCGATTTGCTCATGGAGTTCAGTTTGGGATGGCGGAGTGTGCCCTGCTGTCGCACACAGAAAAAGGACAAGTCAATACAGGAACAAACCATGCAAACACACGCACATAGAGGGAGGACGCCACACAGGGAACAGAGCAGGAGGAGATGGAGAGAATAAAAAACGAATGCATGTCTCACCATATTTACAGATGTCCCTTTCTCTCCGGCTGGAGGGTGCTTGGTCTTGCTTTTTCTGACACAGCATCAAAGTGAGGAAGGTCAACAGGAGCCGGTGGACAGAGAGAGAACATACACACACTCAGAGCGCATTGATACTATCAGCACCCGGCGCCGGCGAGGGCACGAATGTCCTTGCTTGATAACAACAACCCAGTCAAACAGGGAGGGGAGCGTGCGTCGGGTTTTTGACAAAGTAGAGGATGTCCCTCAGAAAAACTTAACTCTACTTTACTTTTTTTGTTTGATTTTGTCTGTCTTAATAATAATAGATTATAAACAATTATAATAAATGTATTCCATATGATTTGTGGGTTAGGAAGAATCCCTTAAATCTTGGTGCATATTGATCAGGATTTCAGGATGATCAAGGGCATTTGGGGATTTCAGTATCTTGCACAAGGACACTTCGGCATGTGGAAGGGGAAGACTGGGGTCAAACCAACAACTGTCTGGTTAGGGGCCGACCTGCTCTACCCCTTGAGCCACAGCCGCACCCAACCAGGAGGTATGCCCTCAATGAGTGCCATTTTAGTTTTCATTATAAGACCAATTAAACACACAACCATTATGTTGTTGTTTGCTTTAAGCTGATCCTCCTTGCTGAGGCATGCTCTGGCATCGGTGTGAGAAGAATGTATCTACAGGAGTGTTGTGGATCCTGATGGATCCCCGGTGGAGGCTGTATCCATAGGAAACAGTTGATATGGTGAGAGAGCGATGAGATGAGAAGAAGTAAGAAGACAAAGGCTCCAGAGTGCAGGTGAGAGAACTGCTCTCACACTGGAGGGTGAGGATCTGCATCACGCAACGTGTGAGATTTCAGGTGAGCGAGATGGTGCGAGAATCACACAAATAGACTCAACTTAACATACAAGTAGTTTGAACGATATCTGAGCATTAGAATGACATGCCAAGTCAGTAATCCCCTGAAATTCAATCAGAACTGTTTCACACATATTTTCAAAGGGCCCATTCATCATTCCCTCGCAAATTGGGTGAAAATGCCAAAAAAACTAAATCCTGGATCTGCTTCTTTTGTCCGGCTCTACATCACAAATCAAAGATAGGGTTCCGATCATCATAACCAGAGACGATCCCCAGAAGTTAGCGAGTGAGTCACGGGAAAGTCGGCTTCTAGCAATTATCAGTTCACATTTCGTGTGTTATGTAGCTTTGACAATATAGGGCTGATGAGAAGGGATGAGGGGATGTATCTGTTGCATATTTTCAATAGGCTACTCTTGCTAGCTTTACCAACACTAGAGTTAATGGGTTCTTTCTTGGTTCATGCTACATTCTTCCGCCAAGTTCCGTTGAAATCTGGTCAGTAGAAGCAAGGTAGCAAGGTCAGTTGTGTCTGCTCCGTGTTACTGCAGATATCTCTCGTCTCCTCCAGTGAGCTGGAACTCCATGTGAGTTTCAGACTAAAATCTCCCACAGGCCTAAGCTTCAAAAACAACACGCGCAGGGTTCATTTTAAATCAATAGCAGCAGGTTTCTCTTTCCAGGATCTTTGGCATTAGTGCAGGACAGAGTGGATTTGAACAGGTGAGCGGCCGAACACGCGGCTCCTCAGCATCACCGCCATCCAGTCGGGAGCCTGCATTTGGTTCTTCAGATCTTTACAATGCAGTTGTTTTATTTCCATGACATGAGCTGGTTTGACATTTCGTTCCCCTACATCCTTATCTGTGTATCCCATGGCAACAAAGCCACAGTGCAGCCTCTGATTGGTCCCTGAGGATTGTGTGTCAGGGAGAAAAAAAAAAACGGGCTGTTCCATTGCTCTTGCCTTGCGCAGAGTCTGATCCCCTTTAAACTGCAGGGTGTTCCACTGCTACTGCCTGCTGAGGAGTCTGCTTCAGAGGGGTGACGCGAGGCTGCTCTGACTCTGGCCTGTCTCTTCAGTGTCCTGTAAACATCATTTCATCTGATCTGACATTCGAAAGCCATTAACTTTCATTACCGCCACGCCGCTCAGAGCGGGAGGATAAAAGAGACGGCGAGGACGGACGGAGGGAAGAGAAAGAAGGGAGGAGAAGAGTTCAAAAGTAGTTGAGACACATAAAAGAGAATAGGGATCTGGGAGGGCACCCGAAAAGCTGGCTGCAGATTTGATAAAACTCTGGCTGTCCTCTTTTCTGATTTCAGTCCGCCCACTTTATGCCTTTTCAAGTCACGTGAGCGTTCCTCTTACCTTTGGCAGCCAACGCAGACGAGGACAATCAGGATGGTGACCACGAAGGCAGACGCTGCCGCAATGGCTCCCAGGAGAAGCAGGCTCTGGTAGGGAGGTTCCTCGGCATCTTTTCCCCTGTCATCCATGACAGCCACTCACTCAGTCACTCAGTCACTCAGTCACTTCCACTCGAGCTGAAACTCTGCCACACACACCGTCTGCTCAGGAAAACCTGCAGCGATAAGGGAAGAGTGAGAAAAGAAAAGAGAACGAGGTTTGAGTGACATGAGAGATAAGAACAAACTGAAGAAATGAAATGCTGCAGAAGGCGAGGTGAGAAAGTGTGCGTGTGTGTGTGTGTGCGTGTGCGTGTGTGTGGTTGGTTTGCCTCTGGATTTTTTTGTCACCGTCTCTTTCTGACATATCAGTTTCTATTTTTGTCTCACCCGGAGAATAATGCACAGTAAATAGAACACCGTACAAAGCAGCCGGTGCTGGTTTTCTGAAAATCTTTTTTCAGAGTGTGATGAAAAAAGATTTCATCACACTCTTTCCTTTTTTGTTAAAAAAAGATCTAACGACACAGTAACATGCGTTTGACTAACCAGAGCGAGTCGTCTGTTAGTTGAACAGGGAAAAAATCCACGAGCTCCCCAGAGTCGTCTCTCATTGACGGAAGGATCAGATCCACTGCTGTTGCACTTCATTCGCCTGGCACAACAATTACTCTCTTTCTTTCAGCAGTGGCTCAAACACTCACAGCAAGATTTCCAATTGTTAATCAGCGGCTCATAATGCAGGTAGTACTATTAGTATTACTGCAGTTTTCTAGCATTAAAGGTACCTTCTACAATAACTTTTACCAAAGGATTGAGATTCGTTGCGTGGGTTGAGAGTAAATGTTGCCCTTTTTTCTCCCATGGGTTAAAATGACATTTGCAGTTAACATAAGCTGCTTTCAAACATGCACTGAACTCGGCAGAAGCTCGTATATTCTCCGGAGGACGTGCATGTGTGAACGCAAATGTCCGACTCCGATCGAGAGGCTCTACACTTTTTTTCCGCCTGGCCCCATAGTACAAAATCTGTAGAAAGTCAGGAGAATTCGTTGTGAGAACACAGCAGGGGAGTGGGAGGGGGGGGGGGGGGGGGGGGGTTAGGTTTAGAAAATGGTGCCTTTAATACGCGACAGACGCAATCATGACATAAAAGTATCTCTCAGTGGAAAAGTGGTGAAACACACATAGAAGAGACCGACAGAGATATCAGGAGAGTTTGAGGTGATAAGAGCTGGAGTCTGTGTGAGGTAAAGAAAACCACTTGATCCCCGCAGCGGAGTTAACGCGTCACTTCCTGCCTCTGTCGGCTGCACCCACCAGCTCCACCTCTCACCTGAATACTACAGGGGAGTTGTTGGAAGGAGAAACTCTGGGGGAAACTCCGGAGGTCTTGTCTGAAAACGGCAATTTATTCTGCAGAATATTGTTTTGTGGAGAGAACGTACTGTCTGCTCAAAAAGGATGACGCTCTGCTACAGTTTAAAGAGAGAGAGCTTTGGGTCAATGTCCCTCTGTTGGAACAGTTAGTGAGTGTGAGATTGGTGTAATGTGGTCACTTGGCTTAGTCTGTGTCTCAGGCCTGGGAGCAGGGGTTGTATTTAGTGGTAATCTTTGAATGTTTTGCTTCCTGATACCGGAGTAACGTGCATTACAGTAATCGAGTCTGGACTGGATAAGAGCATGGAGGATGATGATGGGTCTTTGTGTAGATTTCTTGGAAAACTATTACCTGTCATTTGAAACTGACGATTTACTTAATTTGGCTGCATAACATCTATGGACATTTCTGACCCAGAGTCAGTGTCGCGTCACAACCTCTAACACAACTTCAACACGGGTCCTTTGTGAATATAGTTATAACTTTTCAATACGCGGAGCACCAAAGGTATTATTATATGTGCAGGAAAGTTTAGTGTGAAATATCTGATCATGCTAATCTTACTGACACTATTTGATTAGTTAAGGTGATGTATTCTGCTTTTGTGAGTACAATCTAAATTCTTCCTATTTCATATGATTTATCTAAATGCTCGGTATCAGTATAAGGTTATCATGGCAGATAAGGGGGGGGGGGTATTGAGCAACGACTAATCTCTGCACAACAACTAGTAGATTTAGTACATCTGGTTTTAGTGATGCATGAATCTCCACTAAGTTCACGTTTACATTCTCCATTTACATAGGCTTACAAAGAGCTGGTGCAGCCGGCTCCTGGAGCACAGCATCCAAAATGTCACTTGACTAGAGGACGTGTTCAGTTTGATTTGAAATGTCTTCACAGTTAACGAAGGAGCAGCACAAGACATTTGGAACTGGAGCAGTTGTCAATACACGCCCTCGCTACTCTGCACATTTCCCACAGGCACAACAACGCTCTACATGTGCTGTGCGTTCTCTCGGCACGGAGACAATTGCAGCAATATGGTTAAAATATTAGATTAGAGAAAAGGCTGAGCATCAGGGATCCGAAGGGACAAAGCAAACAGAGCGAGCGGAGTGAAGCTACTGTATATACTGTGTGTGATTCTGGAATGTACCACCACAGGATCTGGCTGTGGCTTTCTGTTTCTTGCAGATAAAACTGCATCTTTTCCCCCCGCCTCTCTCATGCATGTCCTCTTTCCTCAGTCCCTCTTTCCCTCTTCTCTTCCTCCAGATCTCGTCTCTTCCTCTCCTCCTCTGCCTCTGTCTGTCTGCCTGACCCTGCAGATATGTGAGGCGATGCACAGCGAATGAATTAGCAGAGCAGACGACTCAGACAGCCCTTTATGGAAGAGACAGACAGACAGGCAGGCAGGCAGGCGGGGGGGCTGAGTGCTGAGAACGCTGCTGAGAGGGAAGAAACACGAGGAAGAGGGGGAATGAAAGGGAAGGGTAACGCAGAGGTGATGAGACTATAGGAGCATAGGAGTGGGATGAAAGGACAGACAGGTGGGTGAGGATGCGAGGGGAAAATGGGACGGAAAGACGGAGGAAGCGGGGAGCACACTTGAAACGCGAAAGGAGGAACGAGGAGGGGAGGGTGTGAACGGTGGGGGAGGGAGGAGAGAGCAAAAGAGAGCGATGAGACTGGGAAGATGAAGGCACTGAGGAAAAAATAGCGGGGAAGCCTGGGAGAATGTGCGATGAGCTCAGGGAAAGGAGGGGAGGGGAGGTGTTGGAGGAGAGGGAGAGGAAAAAGGAGGAGGAGGAGGAGGAGGCGGCGAGGAGAAGAAGGAGGTCATCAGCGGTCTGTTGCTGCCTGCATTTTGTCAGCCCTCTTCTGAAATATTTAGGGGAGAAACACACACAAGGGGGGGGCGGGGGGGGGGGGGGGGGCTCGCTTTGGAAACCGCCAGCGAAACACAACGCAAGATGGGAGCACATGTCTGGCAGCGTATTTAACAGTGTGTGAAGCTCACAAGTGGTGAACATGGCTCTGGATGAGGAGAGGCACTTTCTGTACAACAACACACAACAACTCCCCTGCAGCATCAGCTCAACAATGACACACACACACACACACACACACACACACACACACACACACACAGTTTCTTTTTCTCAGCATCCGTCTTCATTTCAGCAGTAACAATGATGACAGTGGTTTCAGAAGCACATTGAGAATGATGACGACGGTGGTGATGGCTCTATTGATGCCTGCTGCTGGCGCCCAATGTAATAAAGAGATCAGTGATGATGATGATGATGGTGATGATGAAGAAGGGTGCAGGCACTCATACGGATGGTAATGATGGTGATAATGAGGTCAAAGTGAGCGCTGCAAAGAAACATGTCGAGGGGCGGATGCAGGCAGCAGAACTCTCGGAGCAGCGAGCAAGATGCAGCGGTGCAGCGCGACCACAGGGTGGAAGGTTTCCTCTGTACGTCTCCTGAGATCACACAAACGCACCCAGCGCAGACACACACACGCACACACACTCACACACACACACACGAAACGGCAGCCGGTTGTGTCTAACAGCAATTTTCTGGATTACACAATAAAAAGTAAAACTTTGCCGCACAGGGTAATGCTCATATGTAAAACTGGGGGGGGGGGGGTCTGATAGACTCTGCAGCCTCTTTATTGTGAAATAGCTGCTCAACAAGAGCTATTTATAGACTCCACTTCCTGTCATGTTTCCGAGAAGAATCCACAAATCTTTCATTGGAACTAAAATACTGTTTTTGAGGTTTATAGTCTTTATAGTTTTTTTTTTTAAACAGACCTCTTTTAATTTTCATGTTTGGTGGGTGCTGCTGTTTCTTCAACCTCGCCAGACGTAAATTAAATAGAAAAAAGGAAACGTTACTTGAGTATTAAAGTGACCCCGACCACACACTGGTTGGTCCTGTGAAGATGACAGTGGATGTTTTAAATGTCTGATCAGTTTGATTTAAAAAAAGTGTTTCCTTACCAAGAGGCTCTTTTACCATCAATCCATCCATCATCTATCGCCTGCGGACACTAGGGCAATGTTGGATGAAAATCTGTTACTCCTGGGTCGCAACAATACTTGTTTTTGATTTTGAGCTTAAAAAAATAAGTGTAACCTGATCTCGGTTCGGCGTGGTTGTAATATGTCGGCGACCTGTTCAGGTTGCACTCGGGATTTCAGTGAATGTTTCAGGGAACATTTTTCGCTCGCCATATAAAAAGCATATAGGCCGGACACAAGTTTTGAGAGGCTGAGTGTAAATAAAATATGTTGAGTTGTACTGGGAGGTTTTTTTACAACAATGTATTCCTTGGAATTATTCAACATCCAGTTATCGCTTACCAGTAAAAAAAAAAGAATGATTTTAAGTGCAGATGACATTTCTGAGTATACTGGCTGCATGTACACATACTTGTAGTACTGTACGCCTGCAGTACGTTTACCTGCTGGAGTTTCAGTCATTGCCCTCATCCACAATGACAGGAGTATTTAAAAAATGTTTATAGGTCTTGCAACTATAACTATATTATTTAACCAATTTCCATTTCTCTAGTATTAACAAAGCAAGTAATGAGTGTGTAGCTTTTTTTTCTGTGTCACATCACATGACATAAGGCGCCATAGTGATAATACAACCTATAAATGACTGTCCACAGTCAGAACACCTATGACCTTGTGTTTGTACTTAGCTGACAACTGGCACCTCTTTCGATTCAGAATCCCACTTAGCTGGTTTCGGTTCCTTGAATCTCCCACACAAAGCTGCCTGCACTTTACACAGGAGGACCCCCCCCACCCCCCAACCCCCCAAAATATATAAAGCCTCTTTACCCTCCCAACACTGGATTAACAAAACCAGCATCCATGCAATTTCCCTAATTGTAGCCGGAGATTCGCGAGGCCGATATGTGCCCGTCATGTTCCTGAACGCAGCTTTCAGTCTGTGTCATCACATTAGGACAAATCCAACTAAGTGATTATTATCAAGAGCAACAATGGAGAAAACCCTTGAGATACGTCGGACTGCTGCTTGTGTGTGTGTGTGTGTATAAAGGAGTGTGTGTGACCGCTCTTGCTCAATAAAATAATTACATTAACTAAACAAGTCCCCCTTTACAAGCTAACAACAACAACCGAGACGTCAGTTAGAGGCCACATCGCCTCTTCATCAGTGACCTGTGACTGATGTCAACCTGTGAAGAGGTCTGCCCTTTCCACGGCCCGCCTCCAAATCAATCCATCACGCCATTTCCACGAAGGCTCGTCGATGCACACGTAATCTGTGATGGACAGGAACAAATGGCGATAATAGAAAGAGAGAGAGAGAGAAAGTACGAGGGGGAGAGCAGAGGACGACATGTCTTCCAGAGCACGAGCGGGGCGAGTTCATCAGAGGACTGGACCACAGCAGCTCAGGGCCGAGAGCGGGCGAGAAATCACATCATGTCCACGGCAATCTGCGGCCCTGTGGGACGTCGCCATGCATAACAACACGGAGCGATGGGGCGACAGGAGAAGAAGAGGGAAAAAAAGGGCGAGCAAGAGAGGCAGAGAGGCAGTGGGAGGCAGCGGTGGGTGGAGAGGCTGGAGCTTAACCCTCTGACATTTTCGCCATCAGCTGCAATGCCTATCTCTAAGCCTCACACACAGCACACACACACACACACACACACACAAACACACAAAATAAGGACTACAAATTCAAGTTGCATTTTTGTGCCCATAGCACCAAGTGAACTGTAACCAGCAGTCACATGACAGATGAAGTGATCATAACCTGCAGCTGCTTGTCCCAGACTAACACTCTAATCTCATAAACAAGAACAAATATGATCTGAAGTCGACTCAATTTCTGCAACATTATTATGAGAGACATGTGTAGGTTTTATCTCTGAACAACTTGTTTAATTGTTATGTGAATATGATCCTGTTGCTATATCATAATCACAGTTTTTTTTTTTTAAAGGATGAAGCTCATGATGTTTTGTGTTTTTTATTGTCAACAAATCCCATGAGAGTATTTAAGTCTGATTAAGGGTTTTGCCACAGATTTCCATTGTTATTCCGAAATAGACCAACTGTTGCACTGGAGGAGATGGTCCTCACCGCTGTTTATTTTGAGGACGCACTGGAGCACATAATGTGTGTTAATCTCCGGTGGAAAATAGTTCACAGCAAATGTGCTATTTAATCCTTTTGGAGTAAAGTTGGGGAACAGTCGTCTTTAGGGAAATTGCAGAGCCATTTTTTAAAAATGAAACAAAGGGTACGTTTTCGCCCCGTAGTGTTGTTGGTTTGTTTGTCAACAGGATTACCCCAAAAACTACAAAACATATTCCCACAAAACGTTTGGTGTAAAGATCGGAACCTGGTTCAAGAAAAGACTCATCGACTTCTGGCATGGATCCACAGAACAGGGGCGAATTCAGGAATTGTTTTTATTCACATGGAAATAATCAGGGTATTTAGGGACTGATATCTAACACTGTGAGTAATTTGTTGTGACTTAAATGAATTTAAGAGAACTGCTGGGTAGAGGTACGCACTTTCTTTAGAGCCACAGACAGTATGAGGACAGAGCAACATATATACATGTATTTTTGATTTGCACATTAATAAAATATCAAATGTTGTCACCCTTTTCCTTTGAGATGCGGGTTGAGATGGCAACAAATATCCATCACATTGGGTTCTTTCTCCACAAAATGAATTTGATTCGATTAACAGAAACATTAAGGCACAGCTTGTTTTCACATGTGGTTGTATTATGTAAATGTATGTATAAAACATGATGTACTAACTATACGTTAAGTATGACAGCACTTAGTCCTGCTGTGTGATTGTGACGTTACAGACCCTCTTTGTTCGTCTGCCTCTGACTGAAACGGAAACTTAGCTAAAATTGTTAAATACATACAAATTTGTAAAACCCACCCTGGTCTATTCTCAGCAGAGGCAGTTGACAGCTCCGCTCTGGCTGCTGTTGGGTATAAAGAACTGTTTGTTTTATCTGTTCCACACCCGATCGAGTGCCTGTGATGTCCTCGAATGGCAACCGTTGCACAGTTTTATTTTTAGAGTTGCACAGGATTCTGACATTTCACTGGTTTGCCTCATCCTGTGTCGCGCGGGCGAAATCTTTCCGCCGTAAAACAACAGAGAAAAATCCCAAAGGTTGCTCAACAGATTTCTTTGTTTCTCTGAGATCCGCAGCAGTTGTCTGTGTGTGTGTGTGTGTGTGTGTGTGTGTGTGTGTGTGTGTGTGTGTGTGTGTGTGTGTGTGTGTGTGTGTGTGTGTGTGTGTGTGTGTGTGTGTGTGTGTGTGTGTGTGTGTGTGTGTGTGTGTTTGTTTGTGTTTGTGTGTCTCTTAACTTGAGTACCGGATGTGCAAAAATCTACCATCTACCACAAATGGGAGCCAAATGAATAAGTGCGATGACTAAAACTCTGCCGGCTCACATGGTGAATGTCATTCAAGCATTTACGCTTGATGTGTATGTAAATTTTAAACCTGAGGGGAAACGTGTGTAAAGAGGCTGCACAGGTCAAGCTAATGAAAATCTCAGAGACAGACGGGATACAGTTTGTTCTCCCGCTGCTTCCAGAGAGCACAGGGGACCGTTCCAGTGAGAGACTTCATAAGCTGCAGATTCAGTGTAGTGCTGATCCGACAGACTCCGGCAAGACAAGACCCCATTTCCCTCTCACTTGACTTAATTAACCAGAATGAGTCAGAGGCAACATTCAGGATTTAAGATTTATTCTTATGGGATTGAGGATCTCTCTATTTTTCTCCAGTTCTCTCTCTCTCTCTCTCTCTCTCTCTCTCTCTCTCTCCCCCCTCTCTCTCTCCATGTTTATGGTTGAATTCAGTGCTAACTTCCTGCTCATTACTTTAATGATGGTGCTTCTGTGAGCTCATGCTCGCGAGTGCAGTTTGCTTTTGTAACGCTGCAGTTGGAGAAAAGCAAAAACACACACCCGCATACATGCGTGGACAAAAAAAACAACACACGCACACAGTGTGCTGCAGCAGAAAACAACTATAGTGGCCTCGTCGGGGAACAAACTCAAAAGAAATCCAAGAGTTTTTCACAGGATGCATCAACGTGCAAACGCCTCACATTTACCGACAGGAGCTAATGACAGAGGGAGAAGTAAATGGGAAGCTGGGAAAAGAGCGACAAACATACTTTTTCCTCCTCTGAAGTATCAGCCTAAGTCCCTACATAACTGTGATACAGAGAAAGCGGCTGACAGACAGATATCCAACCCCAGCTCTCTGCTTTTGCTTTAGATGCATTATTCATCTGTGTGCCAATTTGGAGAAACCCTCCCAATCCTCCAGCTAGCACCAAAAAGAGGAGAAGCGAGCTAGAGCGAGAGACAGGCGGACCAGAGAGAAGGAAGTCACAGCGACAACGTCAGGAGAAGAGAGACAGGCAGAAGGAGAGAGAGAGGAAAACACCAGAACAAAAGAACGAGTGCGGCAGACGCAGAAACGCGGCAGCGGCTCAATCGCTCAGCTGCAAAGTCGTGAAACATCCAAACAGGATTTCAAATGAGCCAGGGACACTTCTCCCTACGTGTCGTGACATCCTCATCGTGCCTGACTCGTCTGCACCGAGCAGATTAATGACGGTTTCCACACTAAAGCGTCTTAACCCTGTCAGGAACACAGAGGGAGCAAAGACCTCGGGCCTGAAGCTCACTGCGTTTAGCCCCAAACCAAACGGCACGCCAGTCGCTGAATCTCAGTCGCAGTGTAAACGCCACCGCGAGCGCGCCGTCAGGCACGTCCGTCAACCGCACGCTGACGCCGGGAATCTTTGTTCACAGCACCGCAGCCTCAGCTACACTTCAGCTACACTATCTACAAGTGTCTTGATAATGTCAGGATCCTCCCACCATCCCTTTAAGTCAGCCACATCCGAGCTGGCAGCTGTTGGAGTTGTCCATCGGGGGGGGGAGAGCCTGCCCCAGATATACCCCCCCACGTTCTGCCGCCCCCACCTCATCCTCGCCCCCCCCTTTTTCCCCAGGTTTGCTGGCATCATGGCGGCAGGCTGTCAACCGTACACACACCGGACCTCTTTAACGTTACCGCCAAGCAGAAGATAAAGTGGTCACTCATAGCGGCAGCTCTTCACTGTGACGGATGTGTGTGTGTGTGTGTATGAGGGGGAGGGGGGAGTGGGCTGGTAAGTGTGTGGGTTGGATCAGTAGGATGGCTGTTTAATCTGCCACCGTCTCCCCATGGCAGAGCCCGGAGCTTTTAGACCGAACAGCTGGTTGTGTGTTCGCCCGAACCCACGTTTCTGCTCCACATGGAGCTAACAAGCCACTTCTCCATGAAAACCCACTCCCTCCATTATTTAACCTTGATGTACGTAAACATGGCGCCACGAAATCCGTCATGTGAGGCTAGGTTCATTATTTCTCGCAGCCTCGCTTACGTGATCATTCCAACTGTATCGGTATGAAATAGCATTGATGAAGGAGTATGAGGGGCGTTGGCTCCTCCGCTGAAGGATCTGTCAGACTGGGGAGCTGCTCTGAGGATTCGCCTGTCAGATTTGGCCTTATTTGTCAGTTCGCTGTGATCCCGCTCCCTCGGCTTTGTCGTGTCACCGTACCGACGGCTTCAGAGGGGCTCCCGGGAGTCGCCCCGACGTGCAGAGTGTATGCCGGGGCCTCGTAGCTGACTTACATCAGGTCAGTCTAACCCGCGCCGAGACAGACGGAACGCCACAGCTCCAGCAGCACCTCCAGTTGTGAGGATCAAATGTGTAATCTCCTGAGGCGCACAATCAGAGAGACAATCGCACAAAATAGGTCTCGCTCTTTATGCAGCATTGGAAATTTAATTCAATGTATATAAATATTAAAGATGCACGACACATATGAAGGGAAACTGTCTAGAAATGTTCCATTCTCCATCTTAAACCCCCTTCGTTACAGAACTGATTCCTGATTTGTGGGCGGCTTAAAGGGCGTCAGGTTGATTCCAGGCTGAAGTGTCCTTTGCCTACACACTGACCCCCGATTGTATGAATGGCGGGTTATAGAGAAGAACCGCTGTGTAAAGAAGTGCCGTAGAGATGATTGCACGAATAGGTGAATGTGACTTGTACTGTGAAGCACTTTGAGTGGTCGATAAGACTGGGAAAGCACTAAATAAACGCAGTCCATTCACCAGTCCCTGTATAATCATATTTTCTGTAACAGGAGACGGACAAAGTACCTTTCAGTCGCCATGATGAAAAACAACATCGCAACTAACTATGACCACAGAAATGATAACACAATGATTCAACACCACTTTAACGCAGTGTCGGAGAAAAAGAGAAGCTTCACAGAGATTGGACTTATTGCGTGCCCGTTGTGTTGGATTGTGCAGCTGTGCCTCAAACACTAACTCAATATATACCCTCCGTGCTCCGGGCTGTGTGTTTTGTAATCAAAAACCAATAGATTTCCTTTGCTCAAGACTGAGTCAGAAACATCCCAGAGTCCCATGCTCCCTCAAATCCGTTATGACAGCCTGCAGGGATCCAACTCACCACTCACTGTGACAGGGTGAAGGGCGGGGGGGGGCTCAGTTTGTGACCCCTTTCTTTTTTAATTCACAGATATCTTGGTTTTCTGTTTCTAACACTTTCTTGACCTGGTCGAGGTTCAGTTTAGATGCAGAAACTTCCCAACCATCGGACGGCTACGGGATTACACCTCTAAAATGTTGTAACCCCCCCCCCCCCCCCCCCCGAAGACTCAGACTTGTATGCAAACAGAAACACACTCGTACACGTGTAGACCCACATGGCAGCGCCAGCTCCCAGGTCTCTAGTGGCGAGTGATGTTTTCACACTTGTGCGGGGAGATTGCTATTTCTGCGCGGAGCCAGATAACTCAATTATTCATCGCGAATGCTGGTGCACTCACTTTACCTCTAGAAGGAAGGGGGGGGGGGAGGGTGTGTCTCGCACAGAGTGGGTCTTCCCACGTGCGCCAGTGCGTGTGCGCGCTGCGAGCAGACCTGCGCCGACCAAAGATGCACTGCTGACGTGCCACACCACACTGAGGGAGGAGGCGAGAGGAGCAGAGGAAAGGGAGCTGTCATAAACATGGCAATCAGAGAGATAGGAGGCAGGAGGTGAGGATCAAAGAGCAAGAGGAGAAGAGGGAAGGAACTAGTTTCCTTATCTTCTCTCTAAGCCAACTGTGCAGCCTCCAATCCTCTTTAGCTCGATAAATGCTTCTAAATAAAAAGAAACGATACAGCAGCAAAATGGAGACTCGGTTGCTGTGGCGTCCAGCTGTTCTGCACAGGAGGGCATGTGAACAAAGATTTGAGTCTGTTACTGACGCAGTGGACTTGTTATTTACTCAATCTTTACTTAAGCAGAAATTGCAGAAGACGAGACGTAAAGGTCAGGAGACATATGCTGGAGAAGGTCCATGGGTCCATGTGAGAATACAGCCTGATATGTCTGAAGGATTCACCCCCCCGAGCGAGTGGGCGTCGCTCTGATGTTACGAACACACAACAGACGCAAAACTGAATAAATGGTCTCTAATTATATAGCGCTTTTTTTTTTGTTGCATCGATGACCACTCAAAGCGCTTTACAGCTGTGTTATGCCATTCACACACACATTCATACATACACATGTATATATTCATTAGGGCTGTCAATAGATTAAAAAAAAAATTAACTAATTAATCTCACATTTAGAAATTCATTAATCTAGATTAACCACGATTAAAAGTTTGTTTTTCTTCTAAAGGCTAAATCTTATAAATTAACAAGTAATCACTTCAGACAGCATGTACTTTAGACAGTGTTGTTTAATTGAAATGTTTTTAAACACAAAAGTACACACAGAGCTGTGTTTTCAAAGAGGCTCAGGCCTATAACTCCTACCTATAAAGTGGCAGCCAGGTATTTAAATATCATGTATGATAAATTGCGCTGAGACAGACAAGTATGTCCAGATTCTCTGGAGCCAATGCTGCTCTCCTCTTCTGGACAATATGACCTGGGAGTGAGAACAGACGCTCACAGGGCACTGTGGTAGCTGACTGTCCCCCATGCATGGTTCAAGTAGCTTCTCCAACTTCTCCAGTTTAGCCAGCTCCGTTGCAATCAACATCGAGAGCTTAGTCCTGTGCTGTGGCAGCAAGCGGACCCTTGTTTCGCTGGATCCGTTTGATCACCTCCAAGACAGAATTCCACCGGGTGGCCACATCTTGAACTAGCGCCTCTTCCTGCTGCCCTGGTGCAGTTTGCTGTGCTCTCATTCAGACGGGACTTATCATTTGACGGCCTGTGTTTGAAGTGCGTAGAGGAATTCTTCTGCACAGTTCTCTGCTGTATGTCACGGCTCTGTTTTTTTTACTTCCGATGCAAATTATCTAAATTTCCACACATTGTCAATAACAATTAGCTGTGACACCCAGGTAGTTGTCATTGCTGACTGACGTCCAGTGGTCACCAGTAAGGGTGATGCTGGCAGCTTGCTCGAGGAGCTGAATTTGCTTCCGCACACCGGAAGTTAACAAAGTTGCGTTAACTGCGTAAAAATATTTGATTGCATTAATCTCGGGCACAATAATCTCATAGATTAACGCGTTAACTTTGACAGCCCTAATATTCATACATCCCCACTATCAGAGAGGCCATTCGGGGTTCAGCGTCTTGTCACTTGGTCCTACAGAATTTAAACGGATGAACCACTCTCTTTGCCGCTCTGCAGAAGACGTTTTTGACACTGCAGGAGTGGAGTTGTTTGTTTACGGCTCAGCATCGAAGGATTCATGGTCCAGAATACCATGTTTTAAGGGCGTGTAATCAAACTTTGAAGCCACGCCACGGTCACACCGTGTGACAAAAAATCGATCTTTCAGTAACTTTTTATCTCCATCTTGTTGTGATGACACTGATATCAATTTGAAGTTGATCTGATGAAAGCCCTGGTACAAGTATATCAAAGTAAAAATGTGGAATACACTAAATACAAAATAGCAGGCTTCTTGTTGCGTTTTTCCAATTGCACCTAGGAACTCTTTTGTTTCTCTGGTCATGATACATCTGTGTATCGGTTTTTTGTGTAGATCGGTCAATGTGAACACATTCCGGGGGTCTCGGGGGGGGCACCATTGAGACATTTTGCGACGCCCATTGAAAATTCCTACAGAATACGTCAATTCACCACTTTCGAACTTTCTGCCAATTTTGGCAAGAATTTGAGTATGTTGAAGCCCTCAAAAAGTGAATTTATCTGAATAATAATAATAATCATTACAATTTCAATAGGGCCTCCCACTGTCAGTGCTCGGGCCCTAATTACAAATATCTCAGAGTTAGAAAGAGGAGAAGACACTGATGAAGATGTCAAATTGAAAAGACAACAAGATTCTGTGATTTCCGCAGCAGAGTTCATACGTCATGTTCATCCCACTTCTTACCTGGAAGCTCCAGAGAGTTAGCTGTTGTTGCGACTGCATCTGACCCCGAAAGCCCAAGTTCTTGTCTGACTAGCGGCACCATATGTGACTGTGGTGATGTCACGGGTATAGTTTGAAACCAGCAACGTGGTGGGTGTATCGTGCGGTAGAAGGCCGCTTAGCCACAGACCTTTACACAGTCGATTGTTAAGGCCATGACTCAGTGTGCGCTGCTGAGAGTCCACAAACAGCTGCTGAGCGCTGCCCCTAGAGCACATTTATCACCCCTGACACCATATGGAGTCCCAGGAAGTCTTGAACAAACAGCCTGCACACACACACGAACACACACACACACACACACACACACACACACACACACACACACACACACACACACACACACACACACACACACACACACACACAGCCTCCAGAAGCAGACATCATGCACACATATGCACGTGTAAATGTAAACAAAGACAAATCTTCACACACAAATTATTAGCCGCCATGCAAATTTAAAATTGCGCGTACACACACACACACGCACAAGCTTGCATGCACACACTCCCACTACCACAACACATAGATCAAACACTGCCTCTGTATCTGCACATTTCGCACATTTGTTGCGTTTTCCTGACATCAATCTGAGTGAGAACGTGCACATGTAGGACAAACACATAACTCTCTGTCGGTGGCAGCCTATCTCCGCCTGCGCCGCTGCCCTTATTTCCCCCGAGGGCGACTCCGGAGAGCCAATTGGAGCAGTTACACATGTCGACACTTCCATTTACCACACCTCACCCGCCCAGTGGCTCTTCTCATCAGCTTCACATTAGGTAACTCACACACGGACACATAAACTCTGTATACATGCCGTAAATTCACCAAAAGCACAGGCAGGGAGAAAACTTGTCTGTCTGGTTTTGACAAATCACACACACACACACCCACACACACACACACACACCCACGAATTCACACACGTCCCTCTGCTTTAATCTTCAGGACAGGCGGAGTGATGTATTTTAAACCGTTCCCCGGGGGTTTCACCGGATTGAGCCACTACTCAATCTGATCACAGCGTTCGCCTCCCATGTCAGCACTTTGTGAATCCTCCCTCTAAGCCTGAGTTTCTCCAGGTGTGCATGCATGTTTGCGAGCATGCTAATGAGGGACAGAGAGAGAGAGAGAGAGAGAAAGAGGTGTAGAAAGAGGAGATGTGAGGAGCAGGGGGGGGGAGACACAGGAAGAACCAACGGGCGCTGTGATGAGTGTGTACTGTAAGTTAGCACGCTGTCTGTAGCATACGCCCCCTGTGGTTTTGGGTGAGTCACTCTCTGCACTTGCAAGCTTGCATCCAGTCTTACGTGCTGCGATGTGCAACAGTTTCAGTGGGTGCGTGTTTGGGTGTGTACAATTTTTAGCAAACCCTGAAAAAAAAAAAAAAGGCAAAGCACGAAGCCCCGAATGCTCTGCAGAAGCTAAGCTGTGACACGACGAGGCCACGGCGCGACACACCCCTCAACCGCCACGCAGCCGTCGCCCATTCACCGCCCAGCGCTAAGTACCATCCCGATGAGTGTGTCTAATTTTCCCCTGGATATACCATTTCCATCTGAAAGGTGGCTCGGGCCCATTGAGCGGTGTTATCGAGGCTGTGCAGACAGAGAGAGGCCGGCCCCGCTCCTTTGCAGCCTCAGATGTAGAAGACATCGATTTGATTCAGTCTTAAAAGCCGGGGGGGGGGGGGGGGGCGGCCTCGACGATGGCGGCTTATGGAAAAACCATTACCGCAGGTGAATTCTTAAACGTTGAACCTACATGCATGTTTGCCATCGCTCTCTCTCCCTCTCTCCGACTGGCCTACGTAGCACCACGGGTGGAGAGGAGTCAGCAGAGGGAGCTCTGTGGGCTGCTCTCTGTGGAGCAGGCTCCTCTCCTGGTGAGTCACGCTGCCTTTCTTTACACTCCGTCTCCAAGGCCACCTACCTTACACCTCCACTCTGGCTCAGCTTCTGCCAAGTTACTACTCCCGCTCATCCATTACACTGCTCACAGCCTCTGACACTGTAGAAAAGTCACAGATGACTAATGGGATGCGGCTGAAATCTTTGCTGCTGGCCTGAAGACGATATTTCATGTTTCAAGCCGACATCCACAATGATTATAAGTAACAATGTTATATGAGGGGACAGATAAAATCTTATCATGGCTTCACGTGGAGATCAGCTGCGGTGAACTCTGACCTGCGATAAGTCCTTGATAGAATGCAGGCCTGCTACCTCCTGACCATCACCATGGGACCTTGCTCACCACTCAGACCCTGGAACCCCAAATCGAGTCCCTCAATAAAACTGTACATAGGGGTCGTGTACAGTTGTGCACTGTGACTATATGTAAGTATGTGGTTATAACTTCTACAGTGCTTTTATATCAATGAGAAAAACATTTAAAAAATGATATAACATGAATATTTTACAGGTATTGATGCGCACTATTGAAGAAGGAAATGAGGCCAGTGGTTATTGCACTCTGTGTTTGGCGTGCCGGCCTCTTATGTTTGATGCCAGGGAGATGCACGCGTGTGGTGGAACAGTGTTGACATAGTGCAGCGGCTCTGCTAATTGGGTTGCTGCACAGTTTGGTTAATTGGGTTAGCGGCGATTCCATGACAGCGACCACGCTGACAGAGCCAGCTTGCTATCGATCAGATGTGTGAGTGGAAGGGAAAAACACAGCAGGTGCTTTCAACAAACACGTGGAAGCACAGGCCGACACAATGAACTACATGCACACTCAGACGTGCACACTCAGAGGTATCAGATTACACTGGGTCTTTGTGACAGAGGGAGAGTGGAAGTGAATACATCCCATCAAATGTGATACCAAATATAGTAGAACATAATAAAATATCATACAAAAAAGTTGAAGGTAATGACGAGTGTTTACAAAAAAGTGGTTGTGAGTGACTAAATATATATGGATTTATGTGTGTGTTTGCATAAAAGAGAGAAAGTGTGTGAGAGAGAAATAGACAGAGACCGCTTGGGACCTCAGCTCTCTTTCATGTGGAGGTGAATACATAAATAATAAAAATTAAATCATCAAAAACAGCCCAAAATAGCCCCGGCCCTTCTCTCAATAAGAAACACACACACACACACACACACACACACGCACACACAAACTCTCTCTCTCTCTCTAAGTATCATACGATCCACTTTCATTCTTCAAAGTTATGATAGTTGGTAGCCGTCTTCGTATTTAATAATCTATGTATTAAAACGTCAAATGATGACAAAAGTATCTCTTTCTGCGTCCGCTTCACAGAACTCAAATGGCCTGGATACCGAGATAACAGTCCTGCTGATTGAAAATGTCACTTTGCAATAGAAAAGTAAAAATAGTTATCGTCAGCAATGTGGTTTATTCTCTTCTGGCTTTGATGTGCTACCTGCTTGCGTAACTCTCCGTTATCTGATGGCAGCTACGTGCAATCTGCGAGGGAGTCGTGGGAGGAAAGTACTAAATAAAGACATTTTCAAGGTTTTTCAGAAACCAAGAAGTCTCAATCCCAGTCGTGTCAGTGCGCCTCCTCACTTAACACAATGTGCTGCCTCCTAAAATAGCTCAGTGTCTCTGTGAAGCCAGGCTCTTGACTTAACACCGAGACAGACACATAGGGTGAGAGAGAAAAAAAAGAAAGACCGTCAATGCAAAAACCACAACATCCATGCTGCTCTACAACTCTACTGCAGGATGGTACGGTTGATTGTGTCTGATCCTGTCACGTAGCCAACTACCTGACACGGCTGCTTAGGGTTTTAGAAGATATGTGATACTGTGCTCAACCTTTTACCCTGTGACTTAAGTTTGGGACTTTTATTTCCCTTTCTAAAACTTGAACCGACCTCACAGAGAAAACGTTAACATAGATACTGATATTAACCTGATTAGGACGAAAGCCTGAATAAGACTCTGCCATGCAAACAGCATTATCTGGTTACCTTAACCCGAACATGAAATAAAGACACAAGTTCTATCATGTAAAAATGTATATGTCTTCAGATTATGATATCCTTGGAGTTTTCACAGCATTTTGCAAAATCAACACACGACACTCACCAACTGTGCGACTATTTATACCCTGTGTGTAAACAAGAGGAAAAAATAAAAAATTGTAGCTTTTGGACATTTTTACACAAAACACCCAAGATAGAATACGGTAGCATCATTCATACATTCAAATATTTCAGCTTGAGGTTTTAAACCTGGGTGAATAAGATGTAATGATGTGAATCATAATGCTCTCAACTAACATGTAAACAGGAATATGAATGGGATGTTTTAGTAGCAGCTCATGTAAACACAAAAATGATATACGGTCAATAATTCCAAATCTGAAAGTTGCTACGTGCCAAAACCTGTACTCTGAATGGATTAGCCCCCTCTCACAATGTTTTGATTCCGCTGTGAACTGTTCTTTAGAGTGGAGGCCGTCTCTGGAGTGGAGCTCAGCTGATGTGATCTCTCTTTCCACAAGCCACTCTTATTAAGCAGCACCATTAAAGCCAGAGGATTCTCTTACTAAACCAATCAATATGGGATCTGCCTCGCCGTGCTCCCCAGAGCCCTGACTCCACCCTTCAATTCTTCCTCCAGCTTCCAATGTCCCTCCAGTCTTTGCTCATTCATGGTAAGGCTCATGGGTGGATGCTACTGCGCGTGTGTATTCGTGAGATCCTGCCGGCCCGAGACACATCCGATACCGAATGCACGCTTACGTCTGAAACCTCAGTAGGTGAAACGGGTGAAAACGGCCCTCAGAGGCAGAGCCGAGGAGCAAACCGCCTGTTAATGAATAAATAAATACACTGGTTGGTGTGAAAGCCCCGCTGTCCTCGCTCTTTGAGTGCAGAGGCTGATCCTCCATCGTCAACACCTGCGTGACTGTCACAGGAATCGATGAACAGCTCCTGTAGCAAAGGTGAACTCAGCTCCGTGGTTTCACCGGCTCGAACAGGAAGAGACATCTTCACGAGCCACGCAGCTCCTTTTCATGTTTATATCAGAACTGAAGCCAGTGACACATAAACACTGTTCATAGGCAAATATGGGCAGATGGTTTAGGGGGGGGGGTGTAGAAACACATACACGCACAAACACATACACACAACATGACACACGCTGTAACGTATCATGTTCCTCACCTGCTGTGCTCAGTCCTAATATGTTGCAGCTTTGATAAGCAATACCTTTCCACACAAAAAACACAACAGAATATTTCATCGAAGCAACGGAATGCATTTCACCTCATCTTCACCTCTGCCAGCTCATGTTATCATGGGTAGATGGGCAGATACAGAAATTTAGTTTCACTTTCTCTGAAGCGTTTCCCACAGAACAGCAGGGTCTCACAGAGCTGGAGCAGGGTCACACTCCAGGAGCACTAACTTCCTCTAACGTGCAACAGGTTCCAAGGGACAGGTACACAGACTAAGGAGCGAAATAAAGTTCTCACAAGGGAGAGAGAACTGCACCACATAACACAGCTGGGCGGAAACTTTGAGGTCTGCCTGTGTGGACGGTAAAGATTTTATCGACGATGGCTTGAGCGAGCGGGCGTGCAGCAAACAGTGCAGCAGACAGTTCTGCACTCAGCTACACAATGCAGCAACGGAGGTCACCCAGTCAGAGATCTCTTAGGTTGATATGAGAAGTCCAGAATGTTCTGGGGGTCGTTGCAAGACGGCGGTGGGATGAATTTGAATATGACGTCGTCACCAGTGTCTAGAGGCAGAAACTTGGACTATGGGCAGAGAAGGTCTCTGGTTCGTCTCTGGTTCGACTCCACGGAGAGAACCTGGATTGATCTGTCCAAAAATCCAAGAGTCTCCCTACCCTGTCTAGTGCCCCTGAGCAAGGCACCTTACTCCCCCAACATCTGCTCCCCGAGCGCCGTACATGGTCGCTCACTGCTCTGTGTGTCCTGCACCAGATGGGTCAAAAGCAGAGATTAAATTTCCCTACCTGCATGAGTGTACCATGTGTTTGGGACTAATAAATCCATCTTAATCTTAATCTTAGATAATGAATGGGAAACACTGCTTTAACATAGCGAGATAGAGCATTAGCCTTGAAGGAGTATACTGTAGCTTGCCTGTCACTCCGCCTCCTACATCCAATCAGGCCCAACAGTCCCAGAATACAAAGCCCTTAAATTGATTCAAGATGATAATCAAGTTAATAAATATCAGTTCCCTATAATATGCCTGATAGTCTTTCATCAAGATCCAATCTATCAACGTTTAAGAAAGTTGGACCATCCATTCACCAAGTTCCTGTGAAATCCAATCAGGAGCTGTTGCATGAAACAAACAAAACAAAGGGGCCAGAGGAAGAAAACCTAACCTCCCTGACAGAGGTAGGGATGCCCTTATCACTCTTGTATTGGTAACTTTAGCTGAGATTCACTCACAAGAGAGTTTTCTTATTATAATCAAACCGTGGCACCTTCTGCGTCTGATGATGCAACATCTGCAGCTGTGTGTCTGCTGGCTGCCGGAGGGAGCTCCACCTGCATCGTGAGTTTTTAGCTGCTGGTTCTGCTTTGTTGCCCTTTTTCCCCGTATCTTGACAGGATCTGATATGTGCCGGGTAGCGTGTTGAGGAAACACACCTGTTGCCACCGCCGAGCTGCCGATCTGACACTCAGCCTAAATCAGAGCGTGAGGGGCGCTTATGTAATCCGTCCCTTAAAGCGGCAGCAGGCGGTATTTTTGTGTTAAAGTGTGCCGATCTGAGAGCATGAAATAAAACACGAAGCGCGGGGTGCGATGAAGAAGAGCCATCACCGCTAATGAGACCCAGATGCTTCGCTCTGTTTGCGCAGATTAAACTCTTGTTGGTGTAAACACTTCTCCGCCCACGAGAAGTGACAAACTCTTAAACTTTTACGATGAAAAATAAAAAAGTGTCTGCTCTCTGTTCAGCAGGGACACAGAGGAAGGCAGTGAGCGGAACAGGCCAGCAGCAGAGAACTGAGGTCACAGTGGGGTGAACTCAAAGTGATGATATGTTACAAGTAAGTGATTTAACTTTACTTAAACAGTGAAGCTCACAAATATCTTCATGTCCTTTAAGATCTTAATATTGTGGCTGCTGATTTTGCTGTGATTCCCCTTTGGGCTTTTAAAAGGCCCCCTCCAGAAAATATCAAGACCTTAAAGATATTGACGTGTCCCTCCACGTTTTCTTTAGCTGAATAACCCGTCCGCATCATGGCTGAACACATCAACCTTGGCACAGTCACACACACACACGCATGAGTGCAAATTCAATCAATCATTTGTGTGTATTCCTCTCAGTCACAAAGTTAGGACGGAAGGTGTAGATTTACATTTAAGCCATTTAAAGTCCACGAGAGGTAATTCTTTAAATAAAATAATTTGAATATGTAAGAATATAGAGTAATAAGCGCCTGGAGGGGAACTTTAAACTACTATCCTAACTTGCTTGAAATTTAAAAAAGAAAAGAGGAATAGATGGTGGCCATGATAAATGATAACTGAGAACACCAACGCACGACTGTAAGTCTTTACGGAAAAGCTAATAAATCAAAGTGCACAGTGATAAATGCTAAATATAAGAGGGAGTATATTCCTCAGTTAATCTCAGCTGTAACTGACCCTGTGACTTTCTAAACCAACCGATTATAATTCCATTGATTCAAATGTTTTCTGAAACAAACGCACGTGTCGGTGGACACATTCGATTACATTGATCTCCTGCTCTCCACATCGGACCCCGCCATGAGGACCCGGGCGCCTGATGATAACGCAGAATAAAACTGGATGTAGATTTCGAGATAATAAAGCAGCGAGCAGCACAAGGAGGGGAGCAGAGGATGGAGTACATGATCTACATGGAATGATGCTGCTGCAATGTTCGGAACAAGCTGATTATTTAATATTCTTGTGCTATGATTGTATCACAGTAGAAAATGGAGTTAACAGCATGTGTATCTAAATCTGTGGGAGTTTTTACCCTCTTCTGCTTTATTTACAGTGTTTGCTCTGGTGTATGGTCGGTGTTCGGGGGCATTAAGGCTGTGATGCTGCTCGGACATCAATCAATACTTATGAATTACAGTGCTCCTGCTCTAATGGCCACCTACTGCAACGCTGTGTGCGCAGCCCTGAGATGTGTTTAGTGTGCAGCGACATGACGGACACCAAAATACCTGCGCACTCCGGATGGGGGGGGGGGGGGGGGGCTCCTGTGCGACTGTGCGGATGAAGGCATGGATTGAAAAGTCAGGACACGAGAAGTGTGTGTGAAAAAAGATGAAGGTCTCACTGGTCCTTTTTTCTTTTTATCACCAAAGTGCATCGCCATCACTGGTTTGATCTCCAGTTGCTATGGAGATCTTTTGGTATATATATATATATATATATATATATATATATCGTACTATGTGTACTTCAGTGTCAATGTTAAGTTGACTATATAATTACACAGAAAACTAAAAAAGTACTCGGTCCATTCACTGATTCCACTTCTCTTTGCTCGTCATCCCCTGACTGACTCTTTCTTCCCTCCTTTCTCTTCCGTGCCAAGTTCCCAGTTTCCTCCAGTGGCCGCGGCCCTGCTTCTTATTGCCCTGTACACAGCGTTAATAATTGAGAGCATTTTATGCAGACAGTGAGTTTCGGTGCCCTCAGCCCTTTGGTCATGGATCCATGGCACTAATGCTGGGTGGCAGGCTGGTTCCAGGCCCCCGCGCTCCGGGTCCGGGCGAGGGCACATCTGTCTGGCTGGCTGGCCAATCTACGTCCCCCCGGTCCCTGAGCTGTTATGCACACAGCTGACATGCACACACACACACACGCGTTGTGCTCAAACACGTTTTTTTTGGAGATTCATGGGCCATTTGGTGTGTGATCATCGGGGCTCATGCAACTTTTTTGCAACGATTTCTAAAACCCCCAGTTCCTGTGACTCACTGTTGTCTCATTATAACTCACAGACGCACAATCATATAACATGGTTTATCATAGGGGTAGTTTGTATGAGTGTGCGTTTTTCAGAAAAAAAATGTCTGATAGATAATAAAGTTTGTGTAGACGGTGTATATGTGTGATAGATACTAACAGTGTGTTTGATTATGATAAGTGCAAAGAGGAAATTATTGCGCGTGCTTAAGACTAAAAGGGTTTTTACTTTCATTCAAATTCTCTGTTGCTAAATTGTCTCACGGACTCCTTCAAAAACCAAGCCTGGACCTTCAACAGTGGCATTAATATTTGAATTTAAATTAAGCAACAGACCGTTTAATAAAGTCTTAAAATGTCTCAGGTTTTGTCGGAACAATGGCAAGGTCAGAAACAGCAGGGTTTGTCTGATTATTTATTTTCTCCTCTCCACTGTAGGAAGAGCTGCAGGCCATGAATCGAAAGTTCAATGCTATTTACTCTTCAATCAAACTCTCTCTCTTGCACACTCGGCTATTCTAAGTAACACGTACTGTAATTTTCTCTCAGATATAGTCCACTCATCATTCGGCTTCGCACACATTTACTATTCTCGATCTCACGCATTAAATGTTATCTGGCATTTCAGTATTATGGAATATCAGGTCTTTAGTCACGGGAAATGTGTTTGTCCATAATGTTCTCACAAAGCAGCCACTGTCACACACACACACACACACAAACACACACACACGCAGACACTTTCCCTTCGATAGCGTGTGAGTCCACCTGTTTGTTTGTGTCACTGACCTCAAAACAAACCATGGGGGACATTTACAGTTTCTGCATGTCTATGTATTAGACTCATAATTTCACATCTACAGATTTTAAACCCAAGATTCTAAATCCAGCCTCTAAAAAAAAATTTGCTTTAAGTCTGAACTGAAATCGTCTGAGTACAGCCGCTCAAATAAAAGTATAGTTTTATGTATAAGTGAGAATCATAAGACACTTTTTGGTACATTATTGAGGTTATTGGGTGAATCTCTGCTATCCATTAATCCATTATCTCTACCACGAATCCTCTGAGGGTAGAAGTGGTGCTAGGCCCGGTGCTGCCAGTGTATCGCAGGGCCAACATTCAGAACCTAACCCAAGCTGCCTGTGTCTGGACAGTGGGTAGAGAGCTGGAGCCCCCAGAGAAAACCCACGCAGACACGAGCCCCGCTCAGCCGTCTGGTTCACGCTGTGAGGCTAACCACTGCACCACCGTGCCGCCAGTACAACAAGATCATACTTAGAGGTTGAGATGTCCTGGACTCCTTCATATTGAGGTGTTAATTATTTTTATTACATCTTATTAGAAACACCTGAAGTCCAGTACGACCCCATCCCTGACTATGACATCAGAGCTAAAACAGGCTCTATACAAACTGAGCATTACAGTTATCATCAAAGTAGATCTCATGGCAGACCAGTTGAACCAGGTGGTGAAGTGACCACTGGGTGGATGTGTGAGGGAGAGAATAGCGGTGTATGACAGTGAGCACAAGAAATCATGACTGTGGATATAAAACAGGGTGTGTGTGTGTGTATGTGTATGTGTGTGTGTGTGTGTGTGTGTGTGTCTGTGTGTGTGTGTGTGTATGTGTATGTGTGTGTGTGCAACAGCAGTTCTGATCGTCACATGACTCCTGAGGCAAAGGTCTGCATGTGTGTTTATGAAAGAGAGTAAGCGGAAGGGGAAGAAGCTGGTGCAGGTGTGTGCGACTCAACCCGAGAGAGAGCTTGGTTATTTCCATGAGGGGAAGGTGGGGAGGGATGATGGAATTGCGGGTGGAGGAGAGCGGAGGCGGGGGGGGGGGGGGGGGGGGGAGCGGGCGGGTGGAGGAGAAGGGAGCGCTCCAGTCCTGTCGCCTTGGGTGCATCAGCAGCAGGAATTGTTCTCTGCCCTGTGGGGGCCATCTGACTGTTCTGTCACCCTCCACAGAAGGCTGACTCTGCCTTTAAGTGCTCGGCCCCGGCGCCTGCAGTCGGACATGCTTGATGTTTAATACATACACAGGGAGAATTTGGAGAACGCCTTCGGGGAGAAAACGCAGGCTGTAAAGGAGAGAGGGTGGGGTGGTGGGGGTTGGGGGGGGTGGTGAGGGAGTTGTCAGTTTGTAGAACAACACAAGAAAAGAGGGAGCTCCTGTACAAAGTGTTGCGTGGGCCGACTGGGAGCTTTAATTGCCCGGGATTCGAACCAGAGCTGTGGGAGCTCCGTCGCAAAACATTTGAAACACACACGACATCTGAGAGTTAAGCAGAACACACGTGTAGTGAGAGGTTGTTGGGGGGGGGGGGGGGGGGGGGGGGGTTGCCTCCTACACCGGGTGATTGTGTAACGCACTGACAAGATGTATCTGCACCAGGGAAATACATGTCACGTCCACACACACGCGATGCTTTGGGTTGAAGTCACAGTCGTGAACTTCACACGTGAGCTGAACGCTCTCTCTCCCCGTGTGCTCCTGCAGGCAGCGGGGAGGCTGCTGTAATTCAGGGCATCACTCCTCAATAAGGCTGGAGAACGGGCCTCAGGGGTGACCCTCCTGCTTAAGTCAACACAATGAGTGTAATGAGGTGAAATACACACACACACAGACACACACACACACACACACTTACATGCATGCACACTGGAGATGGGAACCCTTGGTGCATGGTAAGTGGATTTCATTCATCTACATGCACTGAGGCTGCTGTGGAAGTTCTCCTCGCACCCACACCCACACATCCAGCAGCACAGGAAGCAGCTTATTACAGGTGAGGAGGGAAAAAAGAACCAATCGCAGACTGCATGAGGTGTTTGTGCTGAGGATTACCGACTCGCCTGGAAATCACAGTTATTTCAGGGAATACAGCTTTAATCGATGCCGCCTGTGTATCTCATCAGACAGAATCTAAGCTTTTGGTTGAAATCATCCTCACTGTCGTGGATCAATTAGGGAAATGGAGAGTTAATTGATATTTTTTTTGAAGGAGAGATTTCTGTTTCCCTGCCTCCTCGTTGGCACCTCGGTGAGTTCATCAGTTGTGAGATCATAATGAATCTACCCTGCTGTGTGAGTGGAGCTGGTGCCTTCCTCCTTATCATCACGCACAGCAAACCCACGCCCTCCAGGCCCAAGAGCGGATTAGTGATGAGAGCCTATGATAGGAGAAGCCCCCCCCCCAACAGACCTTTTAATAATTAGCCTGGTGGTGACCGCAGCGCGCAACACATGTTCGCTCTAATCACAAACTTGTATAGGGAACATGCACCATGGACCACCCAGGCGCCACCCACCGCGTAAAGCGCACAGCACGGCATTCGATGCGTGCGTGCGTGTGTGCGTTAAGTTGCGGGTGTGTGTGTGTGTGTGTGTGTGTGTGTGTGTGTGTGTGTGTGTGTGTGTGTGTGTGTGTGTGTGTGTGTGCTCGGGGTGGAGGCGGGAGGTGAGAACAAATTTCCCAAAATTGACATCGCAACTTTCACATGTCTCTGACCAACCGGCGGTGACGATGATGATCGATCATAGAGGTGTGGGGTCGATGCCCAGGCGATGAGCGGGGACTTGTCCAACGGAAACACACATGTCACCAAAAGTGGAAGCAGGATGTCAGGGGGACAGATCGGGTTGTACTCACCGGTCCACCCACCCCCCCGCCGGTGCGTCACAGGAGCATCCCGGTGTCTCGGTGCCAGCTCTTCGGATGAGTTCTCCCGGGACAGCGCGCCCTGGTCCTCACTGTCATTCTTTGGAGAAGAGCTCCAGCCTCCTCTCATCCGCCCCTTACTCTTCTTCCTTGGCCATCACATGCAAAATGCTAGATTTAAAAAAAAAAAATCAGCTGCACGCCAGACGGAGTTGGGCTTGAGTTGTGGTGTCCGGGGGGGGCTTCGGTGGTTCGCCTCTCGGAATGTGGAGCAGAAGTGACAGCAGCAGATTCCTATTTGAGGGGATGCTGACGCGCAACCGGAGGGGCTCGCCTCCTGCCTCCCTCATCTGGCTCCATCAGCTCCCTCCGCCAGGCAGCACCATGTGACTCACACCACCGTCAAGGCACGTGGAGTGACGAGTCCGGTTTCCTGTGCAGCCTTTCAGAATAACACACGCGTCTTAACAAACGAATGACATCATTCTCTGTATGTTTGGTGAAGTATGTCTTACGTTGAAATACTGATAAATAATATTGACACACTTTTCCATTATGTAACAAACAGTATCATCTAATCAATGTTGTAAATATTGTAATTTAGGCTAAAAACATGGTGTAAATGACCATGTGTCAAGTTTCATTTGAATGTCTGGGCGGACAGACACTTGGATGACACCACAGGAGCAGTATGGAGACTTTTTTCTGTAGTTGTTTACGTTTGAAGAAGTGGTCCCCAGTTACTTCAACTGTATTTGATTTGGCTGCAGCGCTGTTAACCCCTGAATCTCCAAAAGTGTTATGTGGACTCAAACCCTTCACCCACCCCTCCTAAAGAGTAGATCATGAGTGAATTTTCAGTTTTTGTGTGAACTATCCCTTTAACAAATGAACAACACCATTGTCTTTATATGTTTGGTCAAGTCTGGGGAAATAAAATAAGGGAAAAACTAGAATGACACGCAATGGAGCAGATTCCTCCACCAAGGCCAAACCGTTCCCTGGTGAAACCCTTATGAAGTAAAGACTATAATCACATACAGATATAAATATTGGATCACGTCATTTATACCATGTAATCAGACGTACTTTCGGTGCAATCAGCTGTTTTTCACTTTATAGAGTTTGTGCAGCAAATACCAGAGAGAAACACTTCAGTCGTAAAAGTTTAGGGTTGAGCTAAATACTAATTCCCACTAGCCATGCTCCAAGCTCATTTCGGTGTCTATGTTTATCCCCTTTAAAAATAGCACTTAAAAACAAAAACTAATTAATCTAGGTTAACCTCTTTTATTAACTATTTATGAGATGAGGGATATTTTAAGACGTATTTGGCCTCATATTTATTCAGCCTACAATGAACTCCCGAAACCCAAAGGCCTACTTGACTAAGCCTTGTTCAGGCACACAAGCTTAATTAAAAAGGATTTCAATAAATAAATAAACAACTTAGTAAATGAGTGACTTGTATGAGTCTCTCTCAGCTCTTTGTCTGGTTTAGATGAAGCCTCATCGCTGATGGTTCTGTCAGCACTGATCTTGTATGACGACATTAACTGTGAGAAACAGGAGAATCTCACAAAACACAGATCCCCTGTCACACTGTTTGTAGCTCAACCAGAATGCTTTTATTCTGAAAGACATCTACCTGATTTCCGGCTGTTTCCCGGCTTGTGTCTAGCTTGACACAGCTGTGAAGGCGTCCATTCAATTAAACACCCTTTCACAGAGGAGCGCCTCCAGGTGGCGAGAGTTAGGATAACCGCAATTGCTGAAAAATGATTATGTGGACCAGTACATCTTCACCAAAGCATAATCCCACACTAAATAATTGACGTGCACCTCGTGATAGTCTCTGTATTTATTCCTCATCGAGTCTGGAGCTCTCTTCATGGCACAGAAAAGATGATGGAGAATAGAAAAAAACAACAAATGAGACTCTGCCTCCGAGGGCTCATGCGTAATCTTAATCTTTTATGAGCCTGGATCTAAATAAAGAAAGCCTTCATATGCTGGTCGCACAGCAGTGGAAGATGTAATTTGCAGCTCTGTGTTTGTGTTGATAAATGTAAGGCAGAGATGAAGGGAGCAGCTCGTTCTGCTGATGATATGGTGTTTGGTGAGGATGTGTTATTTGCCTCAGTGTGTGTGTGTGTGTGTGTGTAAAAGACAACATCCTGTACAACAACAGTTCAGCAGGTGACACAGCAAACTGCTGCTGCACCACCATCATTCGAGGGAAATCCAGTCATTCAGGCTGATGTGGGGATAAGAGAGGATGAAATGTGCTCTCAGGTCTCCTCCGGCCTCAGACACGATGACCTGGCTGCTATTACTGAAAACAGGACGAGGAATTTCCTCTGTTGTGTTTGGGCGCCAATGTTTGTGAGAAGGGAAACTGAGAAAGAAGGATAAAAGAAAGAAAGAGTGGCGAACTAGAAGCGACAGCCCCAGGCGCTCTGAAAGGGAGAAAAGCCTCGTCCTTTTGAGGGCTCTTTTTCTATTGTTGTCCTCGACCAGCCAGACTCCTGGGTCTCCTCCACAATGCAGGTCCCCTCCGAGCAGCACACTGCTGGCTCTCCTGTCACTTCATGTTAGTGTCTCCGAGAAGAACAGCAGCCCCCGAGGGTCTGGACACACTTGTCATGAAGGAAGAAGACTTCTGGTCACACACACACACACTGAGTGAGTCGATATGGGGGCGTTTGGGCAAAATGGGAAAGCAAGGAGAACCTCCATCAGGGCTTCTAATAGAACTATAACAGTGACCTTATTTCTGCCTCAGCTCCACTTTCCCAGCACCGCTCCCTCTCCCAGCCATCACCCCAGATATGCACACACCGACATTTTTATGGCACACATTCAAAAAGCATGTCCTCATACGAGATGGGTTTGTGAATGAGTGAGCTTCGTGTGCTCAGGAAGTGCAGGACAGTGACTAATGTATTCTACTAGCAGCTCTTACACTGGCTGGCTTCATGTGTAAGATGTGACAGCTGTTAGAAACCAACTGGGTAATTCAACACACACTCACACACTAACACACTCACACTCACACACTTCATATACTCACTCAAGCTTTTACATTACATGATTGAGGCAAATAGATTCTCTTTGATTTGTTGTTGAACGTGTGTGACGGAACAAACAGAATCAATGGATTTTGCATGAAATCCTAAATTAGATTTTACTGGAATTTTCAACTCTATCACATAGTTTTCATCAGTGTTGAATTGTAGCAGTTATGATTTTATTAGTTGCATTTTTGTCCTCTTGAGCAAACTGCATCAGTTAATGAAGACAGACATAATCACCTGAAAAGCTTGTGAGTGGATCTTGAGTCAAATTTGATTTGCCCCTAAAAGAACATAACTTATATATGATACTGGCATAAAAATTGCTAAACTATATCAGTTTTGCATTAGCTTTGTCTTCATAAGGTAAATAGGCTATAGGCCTCTGTGTAATTCCACATGGAGTAACCCTACGTTAAATTACATAACACAAGGGGTATGTGCCTGTCTGAGAAAGTTGTAACATTAATAAATGTATAAAAGTGACACAAACTATCAATCCTTAATCGACTTCACTATAGACTGATGCAAGTCTCCAGGGCTCCTGCAGTGATGCTGAGGCTTCTAAGTGATCGCCATGCTAATTTTATTTTTTATTTTTCAGTCTTCATGATGAAAGAAATGCTTTTTTACTTTTCACATGAAAAAAAAAGCTTGTTTCCATTAATAGCCTGAGGTTATTTTTGGCGAGGAAGGAGGAGCTCCTCCTGGGTCCCAGCTGGACGCAGGTGGGCATGGTGGCATGGGACAGGGGGGAGAGGAGAGAAGAGAAGAGAAGAGAAGAGAAGAGAAGAGAAGAGAAGAGAAGAGAAGAGAAGAGAAGAGAAGAGAAGAGAAGAAAGGAGGGGAGGGGAGAAGGGTGAACAGGTTTCTTAAAATGGGCAGAGCAGAGGAGCTTGTGTGACAAAATGAGATGTGAAGTGTTCCCTCAGTTAGGCCGCAGATGCGTAAAACATTTATCAAGCTGCTGAGGAGAGAGGTTGGCCCCTCCACAAGCACACTCTGAGAGAGGAGGAGGAGGAGGAGGAGGAGGAGGAGGAGGAGGAGGAGGAGGAGGAGGAGAGGAGGAGGAGGGTGACTGTGAGAGCTGCTTTTAAGATCTTTTCTATTATATATCACACTAAGCAGCGGCTACCCAGAAGGCTTGTGCAGAGGAAGAGGGGCGGAGAGACAGTGGAAGTTGTGTGTAAATAAACTTCAAACATATTGACATATTATTTCAACTATCCCCCCCCCCCCCCCCCCCCCCCCCCCCCACACACACACACACACATCAAACATGTGTTTTATCAGAAGATAATGTCCTAGGGGCTTGTGGTGCTTCAGAGAAGGAACTTAACCAAGTGTAATAATATTCCACTTGTACTAATAATTGTATGTAGAATATAAGTGAGTACTCGTCTGTGTAAAGACCTAACCTTTCATTATATTTATTGCTTGTGTTTTTAAATGCCTTTATATTTAAATATTAGAAGAGTAATGTCTCTATGTCACACTGGAAGGTAAAGTAAAGGCATTGAATCGAACTATGTGAATCTGAATGTTAAAGCTTTAGAGGAATAACGCCAAACCTGACAGTGAAATCAAAAAACAAATCATATAACCGATGATTTGGCTTCCATTTTGAATAATGACCCTGTGGACTGAAATATGAAAAGCTTTTTGGGGGGAGCTTGTCAGTATGTGCCTCCCACGGCCACAAGATGGCGCCAGTTGCTAATGAGTGGCAGCTAATTTAACTCCTCAACACAGTTACATGAAAACCACTCAATTTCAAAATGGAACATAATATTAATAGACACCATTATGGATCGATAACATTTTAAAATACCAACGCGCAGCTGCTCGACATCAGCTTCACTGCTGTTATCTATTTGGCGCAGGAGTCCTGATTGGCTGATTAGAGTAATTGGTCACCATGACAATAAATTGACCGTCTCTGTTTAAACTCTTAGTGAATCAAGTGGGACTTTCTGCTCCGCGTCACCACCACAGACACCACAGACAGCTTCCAGGAACCAGTTGACGCCCTCCAGTCAGGTCAGCCCCTTCCCAGCCCGGACCACCACCGCCACCACCACAGTCACCTCCCACCCCCCTCCTACTACTCCACACACCAGCCCTCCACCCAGTCAGTCACCTCGTGTGCGACCGGCCGGCAGCAGCAGCAGCAGCAGGCACTTCACAAACAAGAGCGCGGACCTCAGCGGCACAGAGATCCTTCCCTACCCGGGGTTTGTCGTTTGGATCTGGGCAAAGAGAAGAGAGGAGGACCAGGGGGAGGAGAATGGGACAGCGGTGCCTGGAGTCCGCTCGGTGCATTTGAGAGCTCCTCCGACCCGTTTCCAGGTTCCTTGTCTCCCGGCTCCGAGTCACGTTTTCCCCGCTGACACAACACAATGGGCTGCTGCAGCGGGCGATGCACCCTCATCTTTATCTGCACTTTACAGTTGGTGAGTTGACTCAAGTTCCATCGATGAGAAAAGAAACGTTAATGTTGCCATGCTATTCATTTTAAAAATGACATGTGGATGTTGAGTGGGCACCAGAATCTGTGTCACGTTCTCCTGGAGTGATGAAAACTCACGTGTGTCAGAAACACCCATTAGTTCCACGACTAACAGACGCTCACATCCATGTTTTCCTATTTCCCAGCACATTTCATTCACTCTGACATTTGCTGATTCCGTGTTTGAGCAGAAATCACAACAAGTTGCTCCGTGACAGCAAATGTTGTTTTATTTCTCTGTCTGATCCGCGAGGAACTAAGTTGTTGTGACAGAAAACATATGGTGAGTCGAACTCAGCTCAGCGCTCACACAGCTGCGAGTTAGTGCCTCCACAGTGATGGACAGTTTGGGGGTGAGTATGCTGTGTGATGATGGGGCTTCAGCAGATCTATGGATTTTCTCTCGTGGATACCTATGTATGTATGCTGAGATCCAGAGGAATCACATGGAGACAGCATCAAATGGTTCTGATTGAGGCATAGGTTCAAATCCAGAGCCTGCAGTCTAGATTAATATCCAGATTCATGTTGAAAAGCATCTATTCTAAGACATCCGGCTCCGATCTTAACATTTTAAGGTTTAATCAGAATAAAGAACAGTGGCTGCAGTGACTTTTACCTCGTTGGAGCGTTTCATTTTCCGATCAGTGAAGTGTGGACTGTGACATTTGCACTGATGGTAACCGTGCAGCCTCAGATGATGCTTCCCGTCGGCTCACAGGCCGGCTTTGCCTTTGTCACCATCCCGGAGTGGAGTTCACTTGACAGAGTGTGACGATGTTATTTATGACGGTATTAAAACTGAGCCTGCTCGCACCATAAGCCCCCGAGTAAATGCCACTTTTAACAGCTAAGGGAGCAGTAAAAACCTCTCCCCCCTTCAGACGGAGAGTCAAATGGTGAAGTTTTGATGTATTGTTACATGCATGAGCAAATCCAAAAAGAAGGGAAGGAAAGGAAAAAACGTGTGATGGCAGCTGGTATCAGCCACAACTGTCTTGAGAAGTCAAAACACCTTTTGAATTCATTATGTTGTGGTAACCAGTCAAGCCAGCATTGGTTTGTTGCCGCTGTTACAAACTATCTCAAGTTTAATGCTCTTAGAAATATAAGATGCCGTTGATCTAGATTGGAGTCTTTGGCCTGAGGTGAATTTGTTCTTCAGAGGAATGGGATTAGCAAAAGTCTCTGTGGCAGTTCTTTCTTCTTTCGGTCATTCCTGTGAATCTTTGCTGCCTCCGGCCCGAGTTCCCTGCTGCTCCTCCCTCACTTCATCTTCCCCATTAATAGAGAGCCGGTGTGTATTGCTGTGCAACACTTGTGCGTCTGTCAAGTTTCAGCATAGGAGAGGGAACTCGGAGGTCAATTTGGGTTAGGACAATGTGGTGTTGCTTCCTGATGGAAATTGACTTGTTGTCTGTAATGACTAACACACACACACACACACACACACACACAAACAGGGGGGTATGAACCCACCTTGAGGGACACACCTGCTTTTCCCTTCCCGACTCTTTTTGCCTCATTAGGGAGAAAGAGGGTCGACCATTTGTAAAGAGGTTCATAAAGCTGTCACCGGGCTCCCTGAAAAGTCCTTGAAGACTCCTGGAAACAGCTTTGTTTTCCCCCGGCACTATTTCTGGATGACCTTACACTTCCTGTCTGCGGAAACACACACACACACACACACACACACACACACACACACACACACACACACACACACACACACCTGCACACTTCTGATGGGTTGAACCGGCAAAGAGGGGTTACATTAAACCCTGCAAGACCCTCGAAAGGTCATCAGGTTGCAGCCGTTTGTTTATGTGCATGTGTGTGTATACGTGTGCGTGTCCACATTAATAAACATGTGCGTGCGTGCCTGTGTGTGTGTGTGTGTGTGTGTGGAGCACCACGGCCAAGGGGCCCCTCCACTCTCCTCTGTCTGAAACCTATGCATTGAAAATGAGCCGGCTTATTCCTAGTCCATTACAGGAGTAAAACTACCATTAACAAAACAAGGTACTCCGCTCCTCAGATGTAAAAATAGCCCCAGTGAACCGCTGCGTGTGCTAATTAGCCCGGCAGAGTGCTTTGATCAAACCTCTTTTGGCATCTCAGCCATCCCCTAATTGAATTGTGGTGCGCTTTCTTCATCAACAGGCCGGGCGGGGAGACTCCTCTCTGTGGGACAGAAGGCAACAGATAATGAGCCGGTATTGATTGAATCGCCTCAGTTGCCTCTTCCCTCTGCGGCCTAACTGTTCCAGACAGTAGAGCTGGATGGTTGTCAGGAAAAAAGCCGGTCAGCCCCAGAGAGCGGCGAGCTCTGGCAGGGAGCCCCGGCTGTCTAATGATTTGTTTGTACTCGGGGACACAAGCAAACCCGCTCCCTCTCAACGAGTGGGTTGTTTGAGGTGTTGACCTCACCCTGACCCCGGCGTGGATGCGTTTCAATCGGTCCGATCTGGGACCCCGTCCAGACATCTTGTGATTGTCATTGAGCGGCCACGGGGAGGGACGTGCTCCTTAATGGAGCTGGTGGTTAATGCGGCTCCGTGGACAGTAGGTGATTGATGTACGAGGCCTCTTCGTGGGTCACGGTGGTTTATCAGGGAAGGGCAGACGGTCACACGCACACTCACATTATCACACTGAACAAGGGTAATGAGCTCAGAGCTGAACATTGACCCGGAAAATGTCTGGCTCTATCTGCACCGGCAGCACTGACGACCGCGACCTCACACCGAGGCACAGACACTGTTTCACGGACCCGTCTCCTCACACACAGACACACCCACAGACGCAGCTGCACATTCTGCGACTTATAGATTAGTAGGTATAGTGGTGGGTACAGATTATAGCCTTTGGGATGGAAGTTCAGCTCCGTTGGCCTCTGACGGGATGAGAGAACAGAAGGAATGAGCTGGAAGAAAGAAGTTCAAGGTGTCCGTGCTGTCGCAGCCAATGACTTGATTTGTGCCCACGTGGGATGAAGGGCTGTCCATTTGGTGAACCCTGGTACAGACACAGGAGAGATCTGAACGTTCCACCTTTGTCAGAGGCTGATTATAACAGCCCGACGTACCCCCTCCAGCACAGTGTGAATGTACACGTGTAATATCTTCCATCAGCCGGCCTACTTCTCCTCTACTCTTTTGATGACATAGTTAGAGAATATACTAACTTTGTAGCGAATGCTTCGGAGAAGAAGATCGGGTTCAACCAAAGTGCTTCCAAGAAAGTTTTAGCAGATAGGCAGAGCGCCTCGTCCTGGAGGCATGACGTTATCCCTTGGCAGGCATCACGTCATCTCCCACAAGTTCCAAAGGATTTGGGCTGTTTTTTCTCCACTGCACCATTAATATTTGCTGTATAGAAGCACTAACATTGAAATATGCATGACATAGAGAGGCTGGATGTCATATCAACATCCTGCCGCTCCAAACCGCAACATACTACGCGTGCAAGTATGGTGACACACACGGGAACTCCGGATAATGTCCGCACAATATGGTCCAGGCATTTTCTGGACGCAGGAGGACATTGTTTGGGTCAGACATGTTCGCAACAACTGGAAAATGTCCGGCGAGAACTGACTACCTGCTCTGGGTAGAGCATGAACATGTCCAACTGACCCCTCCAGATAATTTCAGGAGATTATCCGGAGTTCAGTGCATGTCTGACAGCAGCTCTACACCTCGGCGCACACACAAGGTCTTGGCCCACAGCTTTGATATTAATGCATTGTACAGCTGTAATTAAGAGTCATTACCGCGGCTGAGGCAAATTGCATGGTAATAAAACATTGTACGCTGTCAGACATGGGTTTGTGAGTTACTGCTAAAGTATAATCCTGTCCTGTCTCGCCCGATCCAGAGGTGATGCATCAAAACCTGGTAACTAACATGGAATCTGTTCTTGGCACGAGCTGGAAGGTTTAAATTTCGCCCGGCTACACAGATGCTACAGACGTGTGTTTATTCACAGTTCTTTGTTCAGTGTATGTGTCTGACTTCTTTATCGTGTTTGTGTGAGCGTGGAGTCGGGTACGATTAAACTGTATCTCCCTGTCACCGGTGGAAGCGAGAGGCCGGGCCTGAATAGAGTGGATGGTCACAGCTCTTTTATCTCTGTTCCTTTCCGTTTCGTCTTCGCCTCTCTGAGCCTGCTATTAAGTTTTCACTTAACAGAGCCTCTCTGGACTGTGATTCATATCGTTGGGAGCAGAAACACATTTTTCCCTCCACTATTTGCTTTGGCTTGTACAGATGGTGGCAGAGTAAGATAGCGTCCCTATTTGAATTATCCATGCAGAAACAAAGTGTGTGTGTCACACACAGTATGCTGCGCGGAGACGGGCTCCCCATGAACAAGGTGTATCAACCAAATCCCAGCAGATGCCATGAGAATGAAGATTTAAATGGAGCTGTACCAGGGCTCAGGGCTTTTATTCACACTGTTAACACACAGGTTCTAGACAGTGATGTGGGCTGGGCTCAAACTACCACATAAACATATCTGATGAAATATAAATTCAAGAGCAACCAAAACAACAAAAGCAGTGACTTTTAACCCAGTATGTCATTCTCTTGTATAACTAAGTGATGCAAAAGCTCTGTATCTTGGACTTTTTTACCCATATGATACCAACCAATGATGGGGGTCATCATTACTAGCATAAGTCAGCCAAGCTAGGTGAGCACCATCACCAAAGTCATGCAAAGCCAAATGCATCTCTGCAGCCCTGTGTCAGTATTAGAGAATGGTCTTCCCAGCATTATCATTCTGAAATAGGGGAAAAATCTCAACTCACAATCACAATTGAAAAACACTTAACCAACTGGGAACTTGTTTTTGTGGAACATGCTCACGTAGGAACACAGTGGATGAAATGGGTAATTTCCCACAAAGAAAAGGCCACAAAAAGGAACATGTCGACTGTGTGATTTCACAATCCAAATATTTGTCTTCATGCCATTTTCAGCGTGTAAGTTGCTTGTTCGGAGGTTGCTCTCATTGTTTCCTGTGGCTGAGAGGATTTTGAAAATGGTTACAGACCAGCAGCAGATAGAGAGCAGAATGCTGTGTGAAACATACGCCCAGAAGCAGGGTTATACCCACAGTCTCCATCCGCTGAGTCAGACTAACAGAAGTCTACTCTTACTGCGGTAGAGACAAATTAATCACAATTCAAGTCCAAGTAAGGATTGAATGGACAACAAAGCAATGATATTTATGGGGAATTGATACTAGGCCTCTTGTGTTTTTGTTTGGAAGTAACACATATTACTCCAGGGTCCCAAAGCACTTTGTACACAGTCTGCACAACAGACCTGTGTAAGCCTGATAAACCTGAAATGGTTCAGCAGCTTAGAACATGCGAGGACACGATCACTGACAGAAATGATGCAAGTCATGAGGACCTGGTTAGATTCGTTCATTACAAGTTGCTGTTCAGGCAATTATAACTACATGACCACTGATTAGAAGCTGTTGCGTTAATGGTAGAAATCAGTCGACCACTGATTTGTCTGCAGGACCCAGCTCTTTAGGGCAACTAACAAAATCCACTACTTTCAAGAAAATTAATGTTTTAAGTTTCCTCTGACTTTTAAAGAAGGGTTTGTGTGTTCGTTTTTTGTTGCAGTTAGTTGTTTAAATATAATTGTACCACTTTGCATATTGGCCGATTCAGTGTACTAATGTGAAACCAGTTCAGTTAAAAAAAATGGATGAAGAAGGAATTGGGGGATTTGACGGATTAATCTACTCCTTTGAATACGGTTTCCAAAGTTTGCTTGGTGAACTTCCTTGTGCTCTTTTGTGTGATGGGTCTTTAAAGGCTTCATGAGATCACTAATATTATAATTGGCAACACTAGTTCCCCCCCCTCACACAGCTGAAGTCTTTGGTTCACTTTGCCAATTCACTGTTGGGAGTATCCTGCGTGAAATATTGCCAAATTGCTGACATTTAATCTTCCACTGTCTAAAGCTACACTACCAGAAACCACCGGAATTGATTTCCTGGAAAGAAAATCAGAGTTTTATCTGGGTGAAAGAGATAAACTTTAAAGACGTGGTATGGGATCATTACGTAGATTTGAGAGTGATATGCCGATGCCTGACTTGGTATCCAACAGTTGTATTGGATGCATTTCTGATACTGGTATTTGTATTGGAACATCTCTTCTTGCAGGGATGCTGTGAAAATGGGAGGTGGAGCACAGAGGGTTCTAACAGTATGTGATCATCGGCTGAAGAGGCTGCAGTAATTCATGTGATTTCAGAAATGAAGGTTTAACCCCGTCTCATGTTGTCTTTGTTGGATTCTTCCCTATTTTCCTTTTGAAGGTCATGCAGGTTGCCACAATTAGGTGTAGTGTGTGTGTGTGAGTGCTGTGCTTGTGCTGTCAGATGGACCCCCGCTGTTCCACCCTGATTGTGGTCTCGACCTAGACTGTGTTGACTGCTGAGCTTGAACGCCCCTTATCCACAGAGGAGTGGACCCTGTCTGGCCTTCGCTGCAAGAGCCAGCGCCATCAACGGGAAGACGATTGAACAACAGGCTGCAACAACGTGTGTGTGTGTCTGTGTGTGTGTGTGTGTTGTAGGTCACGAGGCAAGGTGACTCTATAATACATTCCCACTCAAAGCTAAGAGTTTTGGAGACTCCCCCCTCCACTCCCCAGTGTGTCATCACCTCACCTGAGAGCCCGATGCATCCTGGGTACACAGGCGATGAGAAGCACAGCTTGAATGTGCAATGAGTGTTCCTGCTCCACCCACAGCGTGTTTCCTCTGTGGAAACACAACAAGGATTTGTGTCATCTCCAAATCCCGTTTTCACTTTGGAACGGGGGGGAATCCTCTCCTCCATTTTCTCCCCCTGCTGGGATCTCAGGTTGGAATATGTTTGAATTATTGATCACCAACCGAGTGATTTATCGGCGAGGCCAGAGCCACTGGAGATTTTGGGGGGGGGAATGCAAATCGAAAGGTGAAAAGAAATAGACCGAGTAACGGGGGTGGGGGGGGATGGGCGGAGGTCGACCTCTCACTCCGGGCCAATTATGAGCATGACCCTAGAGACCTGAGATCTCTGTGTTTAGCTTTACTCTTGCGCCCCCCACCCCCCCCCCCCCTCTCTCTCTTCCATCTCCCTCCCTCTTTCTGGTGCACCGTTACCATGGAAACCTTTGCGTATACTATAAGATGCTGAAGAACCTGCAGGGAATCAAATCCAACCTGCCAAAGAGAAACACACACAAGTGTGATGCAGATCTGAGTTAGCGTGCTGAGGGGGGAGGGGGGGGGGGGGGGCTGCTGGTAGATGATCCCGGGGTTGGGCTGCAACTGAACACGGGGCTCAGTGAACATCTCGCTCTCAGGACAACTGTCACTCTAAAGATAGCTCCACTCACATACATAGCCTTTAGCCTCACCACAGGAACGACCCGCCCTAAATGCAACGCAACAATTAGCCCCATGCAGCCGGGGTTGTGTTTCACTCGAGTCCAGCTTTATGTGGAATCAGTTTATTTTCAAGGTTCTGCTCTTGTTAAGCAGAGATGAGAACAGCCGGGTTTTGTGCTAATTGAGCCGAGGTGACGACCTTGCTGTTGTTTCCTGACCTTCCCCGGAGTTCCCTGTGTGCATGTTGGTTCATAATGCTACGTGTGCTCTTGGAAAAATCATCCCCTCTTTCCCCCCCCCCCCGGTGGCCCTTTTTACTGCTATTCTCCATTTTAATGTCTTCAATTTAACAGACCATTAATTATGTGGTTATAGCAGAAAACCTTGGGCTGGCCGAATTGAGTGTGTGTGCATGCAGCCATGCTCCGGCTTGTTTGTGTGTGTGTGTGTGTGTGTGTGTGTGTGTGTGTGTGTGTGTGTGTGTGTGTGTGTGTGTGTGTGTGTGTGTGTGTGTGTGTGTGTGTGTGTGTGTGTGTGTGTGTGTGTGTGTGTGTGTGTGTGTGTGTGTGTGTGTGTGTGTGTGTGTGTGTGTGTGTGTGTGAGAGAGTGTGTTCTGCATCAATGACACTGCAATATTAAGCCGTAATGGAGATAAAACTAGAACTATTTGCAAGCCCATTTCTCTCTTTCCATTCCAGCGTTTCCAGCCCTGTCATTTGTTATAGTGTGGCATCGAATAAATTGCTTTGGGAGCACCACAGCTGGAATGACTATCTTGACAGATTTGTCGAATGACTGCAAAGCGTATTCATCTCACTAAAATCCTCCCCACGGCTTTTGGGCATTTAGTCCTTGTTTTACAAGAGGCTGATGACCTCACGGATGATTTTGCTCTAATTGCCTCCAACAAGGAGGATACGTTTTCACCCCTGTCTGTTGTTTGTTGGTGTTTTATTTTATTTTTATATGGGTCTCAGAAGAAGCAATAGTAATTCCTGGATTTTGATAAAAAAAACTATATATTTAAATTATAGATTAGATTATATAGATTAGATAATATATAGTTTGTGAAACTTTGGTGCAGCCTGATTGAATTTAAGGGGACTACTCGGCCTTGGGATGAACAAAGTATCACTTTCTCCACTGGTGCTTGAAAGATAAAGAGTGATGGTATTATGATGAAAAGAAAATGATTATGGAAAACACAGCTGGAAGGTGTAAACTGCTGACAGCTGTTTCTTGACTGTGTACTCATGAAAAGAATTTCCTATCGCAGCTAAATCTCTTGTTAATTGGGGTGAAACCCAAACAGCTTTCTGTTCTATCTGGGACACGGTGGGACAGAAGTGGAGAGAGGATTTAAGCTTCTCCTATTTTGTGTGGGTAGCGATTTTTCAGGCATTGAACATGTAGTTGTTTGACTTTGCATATGAAGAATGCAAAATACAATATGGAGATTTTTATACAAGAATTAAAATCTCTTGAATCTCGTTGTCTCTCTGTAGCTGACTCTCTGTATAACTTCTCTCTTTCCTCCTGAGATATGTATTCTTCTAATATTGCCTCTGTCGCATGTTAGAAACATCATCAACACGGCCACTGATACATTTTCGTTTCCTTTCTCTATCCTCAAATCGAGTCACTTTGACATTTCCTGGACACTTAACCAGGAGGCAGGCCGGACACATTCCTAGAAAGTGTCTGTAACAACTGACATGGACATTTGCATTCTCACATACATTCCCTAGGGAAAGTTTCAGGGAAATATCCTTGCTTAAATCAGCTCGTGTGTGTTTCTTAGTATCTCTGTCACTGAACGTTTGTTAATGTTACCTCATATTCTTTAAGAGTGATTCAGTCTGTTGCATCTCTCGTTTGCGATGTGACTCCCATGCATCGAGAAACGAGGAGACAAAACAATACAAGTGACATTCATCTCTTTGGGTTGAGGCTGAAATCACAGCACCCGCTGCTGCTGCCGCTGCTGCTGCATCCATCCTCAAGTAGATGCAGTAAAGACCAAATAGCTTCTAATAATCCAAATATTGCTTCCACCAGATAAACTTTAAAGAAGTGTTTGGCTGAGGGCGAGGAGGAGGAAGAGAGATAAAAGGAAGGAGGGGGAGGGAGCAGAATAATCGTCTTACCGGAGATACCAGCCGCGTGGGGTGTTTGCTGTCGCAGTGAACAAATTTGGGTCATATCGCAGTGAACCTTGCTTCACCATCAAGTCAGCTGCTTGACTTATGTGCTTAAATCCTCTAAATGCTGCTTGGCCACTTTTACGCAGACTGCTGGTGTCACAGTGAGAATGAAAGCAGACAACAGACACTGGCAGATGTGGGATAACTGTTAAAAGGTTTTACATCTCCAGTCTGAGGCTTCTCTGTGGAGCTGAAGCAGGAACAGCCGATCAGACGAGAGGTGTCGGTGCCTCTCGTCTGTAAACAGAAGTCTTTGGTCTTGTTCCAGGTGTATTGCTGGAGCGGCGGAGCACCCCCGTCTCCAGCTCACTCTCATTGGCTGCTGCACCTTCTGCAGGAGCCAATACTGCGTCAGTAAGCGTGCTTAGCTGCAAAATGTGAGACAGTTGGGGACATCAGGGAGGTGGGTGATACGGCAGCTGGCACAGAACGAGTGGAACGTATGGAGTGGTTTACCAGGAGCAGGAGTGCCCTATACGTTTTTTTGTTTAAGGGAATGCATGTTAATGAATATGGACTGTATGCATTTCTCTGTGGATTGAGCATTTTGATAAATAAATAAAAAAAACTGCAAAAAAAAACATTCAAATCGTACTTTCTGTAATATGGGACTTTTAAATGTTTTAGCTAAAGAATCCCTGTGGCTATATAAACCAAATGAAAAGGGAAAGTTAACCCAAAGGGAAAATTCAGTCATTATCTATTCACCACTATGCCGATGGATGGAGTGGGTGAAGTGTTTGATTCCACAATACACTTTAGGAGAACGGTGTTGCAGTCAAATCCAATACAATTGGACACTCTCTGAATGCAAGATCACATAGCCATGTTTTTCATATTTCTGTGAACTATCCCTTTATAGTCCCTAAAAATGTTACGTGAAATCTAAAGTGTCTCTATAACGTTAAATAATCATCTTTTATTATTCATTAAACGTTGATCGCTCATAAACTCACTCAGCTAATCTCTTTTATTGGGACTTTGCCCCATTAAAACTGAATAAAACAGATTTATCAGGGCTGTGTGGCTGTGTGGGTGGTTTGATCAGATTTGACTGACAGTGTCGCAACAGCCCCCCCCCTGTCAGCAGTCTCTTATTCCGATGTTCCTAAATCCTGACGGGGTTTCCCGCGGGTTTCAAACTTCAGTGAGAAGAACACGGAGACGTCTCATGTGAAACAACCAGCGCGGCTCAGAAACCCACTGGTTGCACTCGTCTATAATCACACACAAGAAGCTGATGGAGAACACACACACACACACACACACACACACGAACACGCGCACACACACACACACACACACACACACACACACACACACGAACACTCGCACACTGACACTTGGAGGGAATTTGTGGAATGCTCTTTTTCACATGTGGTCCCTCTGATCTTTGTGCTCTAATTACCACTTGTTAAATAGTCTTACAGGGGTAAAGCCTAAACATAGCTCAACTATGAAACACTTATTGATCTACTTAGCGGGGAAATGCCAATCATATTTACTTTACATACACACTGAGGATATTGTGCAGAGTAAATAACCTCCCACAGAAAACACTTGAACATATTATAATAGAATAGGAAGGTGTTGCTAATAATATTGAGACCCAGTCTTCCATGACAGTGAGACAGTGCACCAGTATACACAGGAACCAGGACCCTGTCTCCAACGCAGCTGCTGTTGCCTGTCAAAATGTCCACGGGTGAAAAAGGGCCTCTGGCCTTCTTAGTGATAATATCAAAGTAAAACCAATTAATGTTGTTTCTCTCACAGATTAAAAATGTGTTATCTTTTCACACTGCAGTGTTCAGAGTTTAATGCAGACAGACGTCCATGTGCATTATTTCTAAGGGGCTAATTGCAAAAGCTTAGTAGCAAAGCGCTAAGTGGCAAAAGCATCCATTTTTTCACTTTTGAGTCGAGTTGATGAAGTTGAAAAGCCTAAAATCTTTAGTAAATGAAGTTCCTCCCCTACACAAAAACACTGCTCCTCCAACACCTCATCAATCGTCCAGCCGACACTTGTATTTACACCATTTGTTAAATGCTTGCCCATCGCAGCCAGTCTGGTGGCCCCCTTAAAGAAGCAAGGTAAAGCGAGAGAAGGGTTGGTCCGACATTTCTGTCACTTGTTGGAATTTTGACCAATCCCAGCAGATTGGGACAGCTGGCTTTGCTCTAAAGGAAATCCCATGTAATGTCCATCTGAAGGATTTTCCAGGGGGCATGCAATTTATTTGAAAGTAAAGCAAGTAGACCAGGAAACGCAAAGTGAAATACAAAAAGCAGATGAGATGTGGGATGAGGAAACTGGGTGGCAGATGGAGAGATAAAAAGGAGATCAGAGGATCTTAGTGATGGGTAACGTGAACCACTAAGAAGTTCAGTCAGACCAGGACTCTGATTCAACTCAAATGAATCTTACACAGTTATATATTGGACCAACTATTGGAAAAACTGAAAATGTTTGGACTTTAGACCAGGAGATGTTCAGATCATCATCTTAGAGTGAGAAACGGTATCAGAGAGAGCGTCACAGTAGAGCCGACCACAGCAGGGACAGAAGTACTGCAGTTTTCCAGAGGGAGACTCAGTTCAAAGCGATGGCTTATGTTTCTTTCAGTGGGACAGATTTGTTTGTTGTGTGTTCCCAGTAGCAATGAGAGATTAGCATGTTATTAGCACTAAAAGCATTGAGGCTTTCCACAGTCACGTCTCATAGAAACCAAGAGCTGCAGCACTCTGCGTCTCTTTAGCACCACGACCCAAAACAAGTGATGAAGTACAAGGGGGAGTCGCTGCTGTGAGTTCCACTGTGCGGACCATATTTCAAACAGCGATAAGGAAAGTGGCTTTACTACAGGCACCCTGCCTTTTAATCCCTGTCTCAGCTGCGGTCGACCAGGCACCACCACGGGCTCTCTATCTATCCAACTCTCCACGTACTCACACACACACACACACACACACATATTGAGATTGGCACCATTAGTTATACACGGATCAAGCTGGCATCAAGAGTTTAATAACTTTACTCAGACGAGAGGTGAAGAATTGGATTGGGTAAAGTTTTTTCAGAAGTTGCCTGCCAGCTGCCTGCTGGGAGTCACAGGGTGAAGACAGGCCAGGGTAAAAGCATGGCACATAAAATCACAGCTATAGTCTCAGTTACTGTTTTTGCTTTTTATGTACATTTTGAAAAGGAACACGTTTTTGAGGTTGCGTGTGCTCGCAACCTCTCAACACAGATTGCAAGGACTCTCAGATTCCTCACAGATCCAAAATGTTGATTTTGGATCTGTTGATTAAACTATTGAAGATAACTTAATATATACACAAAGACAAATTAATGGATTTTGGATGTGGTATGGGCCAGGAAAGAACCAATCCAATGTTGATTCGGATCAGAAGGCAGATTCAGGATTACATTTTTATCTTTAACATAGTGAGACAACTTTTAAAAAAACATTTTGGCCGTTTTCTAAGGAATCCTTGCAGAGATCTTGATGAAAAAAACTCTGTCATCTTCAGGGAACTGGTATTTATACGCAATTTTCTCCAGCTTGATTTGAGTATAAGTGATTTTCAGGCTTTGACAATATCTTTGTTGTGTTTAGAGGTAAAATTATCATGTTATTCACCAGAAAAATACAAAGTCAATGAAAATCAACCATAGGTGTTGCCTTCCACTTGGGGCATTATAACCCGTTTTACAGGGCTGTGCAAGAGCTCACAACTAGAATTAGCACTTGATAATGTCTATGATGATGAATGTGAAAACTACATGAGTAACAAAGTGTTAATCAGTCGCTGTGTCATGCTTTGTTCTGGCTTGTCTTTTTTTCCTGTGACTCCAGACAAGCAGTAAAGTCTCTCTCTCTCTTTCTCTCTCTCTGGATAAGATGGTGAAATCCCTCTGAAACAGAAGTGGTAATTGGGATAGTGCAGACAAATTGCCCGTCTGAATCCTCTCGCTCCGTCTGGCTCAGCTCGTTGGCTAATGCCTCGTACGGCTAAATAAAAACAACGCATTAGCGAAGACACTGAGATAAAGCGCAGGAGATAATGTGGTAGCTTCTCCGTAATTCACCGCTCGCATCTGCTGGCACTCCTCAATGTCGTCCTCCTGCTCAACTGTGTGAGTCAGGATGATACGCTTGAACACAGGGGAGACTGACTCACGCTGCCTGAAGTCATGCAAACTCAGACACACACACACACAAACACACACACACACCTGCTTTTCGAATCCGCCAATCCGGATGACAAATTCAGTAACATGTTATCAAAGGACATTTTAACAGAGGACACAGAGAGAGAAACCCTGATGTGATTTATAGTATCTGGAGGCGACGGCGGAGAGCTGAGAGAGTCACCAGTCAAGTCCGTCCTCTGTCTCTGGGGGAGCGGCGTCTGGTCCCCCCCCCACACACACACACCACCACCACCACACTTTCACACCTAACATCTCACTATGCGCGACCTAGCACCTCTGTGTCTACATCCTCAGTACGTTACTTTTAAAACACTTTTGCGTTCATGCCCGTTTCGAGCCCCCATATTGGAAGCGTTATGAGGCACTGCTTTAGTTTTGGAACTCCGGGACATTAAGAAATCTTGGGATAAAATGTTAGGATAAGAATTACACATACACACACTCTCTCTTCTTGATTTGGTTTTATCAACTGACCACTTATTGATCTGACTTTTATCACGTCTACCTTTTTATGAAGGAAAACAAAGACCTGATGCCTCCGCTGAAGTGAAGCCTCCATCACCACCTTTTTATTTATAGCTCATAATTCTGGCCTCCTCCATGTTAGTGGATGGGACCAAACTAAATAAGTCCACTGCACCGACTCTGGCTTCAAATTTTAAAGATGGCAGCTCTCGTATCCATCCTCTCAGGGAGGAAGTAGTGATGTGCCCCTTCTTTATATACAGTCTATGGTATGAGTACTTGATCTACTCTTCTTCCTCAGGTTTTTCATGGTGTTGTCTTTTAGGGCATGACCCATTGTTGATCTATTACTATAGTGACCTATTGTTGACCCATTGTTTGAGTGTTTATGACTTTTGAAGCACCAGGCAAGACCTTTAGTCCTTTTACCTACATTCTCTGCTTCTGAGTCTCGGCATCTTGATGCTGTTTACTCATCTGGATTTTTAAAACAGTTTTCCAACAAAAACGTATTGCTATGGATGCGTATCACTAAGCTCAGTCTGTGTTTGAAATCCCTGTTAGATGCTGAGGCCATGCTTTTCCGCCACTTATCTTGCGCACACACACACACTAAACACACACATCTTAATTAGCTCCTCTCGGACGATGCAGATCAAACATCGTTTTTCTCTCAGAAACGTTGGCTCTGATGCTCTCGTCACTCTTTTATCTTGGATCTCTCTTCTTGGTGGTGTATATAAGAAGGTGGTGATGATTGAAATGTTGTGGGGCTTTGATATTCCCATTAAGGGAAGGAGGATTTATGTTGTAAGGCCGTGTCCCCTTGTGTGTTCTTCATTGCTCTGTGGGTTCGCTCATTTGTCCACACCTCAAAGAACCGAGTGAACGTGCAGAAGCTGAGGTCCTCTGACAGCCGCGGCAGGTTTTTAACATGTAGGTCTATGATCTCTGTTAATACTCTGTTATCACGTGGCGGAAGGAGTGAATACTTGGTAGAAACTAAAAACTCTTGAAATAGAGAGAATGATAGAGGACGGGCAGAAGTGGAGGTGCAAGAGGAGGTTGTTGCCTCCCGCTGCCGTTCTCAGCCCCCTAATTGCTAAGTATTTATGGTGGGAGTGGTATGTGTGGGCAACATGCTTCTCCACATGTACACATCCGAAACCAAAATACACACAGAGAGATTCCGTCAGCGCGTTGGGAGCCACTTGTGCTGGCAGGAGGTCAGCGGGAGGCTTTTACAGGCCGTTATGTAGCCGGAGCACTATTCCTGGAAGAGCGTTGGTATCTTTTTATTAAATTCTACCCCACTCTGCAGTAACCCGCTCCCTATGAATTGTGGGCTAATTGTCCAAGATGGCTTTCTGTGACGTTGTGTGTGTGTGTGTGTGTGTGTGTGTGTGTGTCCAGGGTGGGCAGAGACCTTTCTGTCCTTGATTGATTGTTGTCATCTCTGCGGATTATTGAGTTACCAGCGAACGTGATAGGCTCACTGCAGCATCCCAGCAGAAAGAATGCGCACACACACACACACACACACACACACACACACATCCCTCAAGCCTATACACGTCTCTAATTCAACGACTGGTGGAAAGGGGCTGAAAGCAGAGGATACACACACACACGCAGAGGATATAGTTTTGTGTTTCTGTTGTCTGAAAACATATTAAATTAGAAACAATAAACCTAAATTAAAATGTAATTAAAAACATGTAAAATATTGAAATATGTAAAGTTATTTTGCGGTTTAAATGACTGAACTCTTTCAGGCTTTTAATTTTATCGGAGTGTAAAAATTGCAACAACTACAAAAGGCCCAAGAGGCTGTTTGCATTTATCCAGCCAAATGGCATAAAGGCTGTTTAACAGAGTTTTCAGAGCCATCAGATGTCTTTTTATTTCACCGGGTTTGTCAGAGGACATTCTGAGCGCGCAGGTCCACTATCTGTCTCTATCAGCACAAGAAGATAAACGCCATCCTATCTGTTTTCTGTAATCGCGGGGAGGGATCCACAGTTGGTCAGACCTTGACTTGACAAGACCATATATATGCAGCATAATTGGTTATTTTTAGTTTTCACTTTCATATTTTATTATCTCCATTTGTCTTAACAATTTTACTACAGAATCTTGTCGTTATAGCTTTGCATCTGAATTGATGATCATATTTCATCTGTAAGAAAAAGTGTTATTAGATTAAGATTAAGATACATTTATTTATTATTAAGGCATTAAGGCGCCCAAAATATGCCAGGAAAACAGTTCCCACACTGTGACACCACCAAGCAGCCTGGACCCAACCTATACCTTGTGTGGATTGACACAAGACAGGTTGGGATCATACAGATTCTTCAGACCAGTCTTTGTTTTCCCAGTCTCGTTGAGGCTGTGACAACTGCAGCCTCAGATTTCTCTCCTTCATTGACAGGAGAGGAATCCGATGTTCTGTTGTTTCAAAACCATTTTGCCACAAGGTTCAACTTGTTTCTTCACCATAGTTGTGGTTAACTGAGTTATTATCTTCTTTCTGTCAGATCCAACCAATCGTTCTCCTCTGACCTCTTCTCCAGAGCCTGTTTCTGCCTGTAGAGCTGCTGCTTACTGGATGTTTTTCAAACCATAACCTCAGTAAAAAGAGTTGAGACTGTTGTGCCTGGAAATATCGGATCAGAAATACCATCTCTAAAATGAAAAAAATATTGGCAGACAGCATTGAAATGCAACATACAATTTATGTAGGAAACCATTATGAGTTCTAAGAAAATTATATAAAATGTCTGTCTTGGGGACAGACCTGTTCTTGACCAGTTGAACTTCCGGTGTTATCGAGCTCTCAAACATTGACCCAGACGCCTCGTGATGTTATTCATTCCCTCCAGCGCCTTCTCCGTCCAGGGGACACACAGAGGTTATTAAGAGGGAGAGGGAAGCTCAGTCGCTGTGCACATACTCCATTTGTGAATTTCTCTCATCTCTCCGTTTTCATTATATTCTCTCCATCCATCTTCATTTTCTTTTCCTGCTGTTGCTAGATGAGTTTTCTCGTGACTGACAGTCGCTGTCTCCTGGACTTTAGTGCGATCATGTTCGGTGCAGGTGGCGGTTCACTCACCACGCCCTCTGTAGCTTCACACCCTGTCTGTGGAGGTACCGCCCTCCACGGGAGAGTGTGTTCATTTTTAATTATCACTCTGGGATTTGATCATCACCCTCCCCTGCCTGTCACAATGTCTCATCGGGTTGCTGGTAACATATCCATTACATTCGGAAGAGGAGCCATCGCTGTGTATCGAGCATTTGGTGTGTGTGTGTGTGTGTTTGTGTGTGTGTTTGTGTGTGTGTGTGTGTGTGTGTGCTCATTGGTGCGTTCCTATCATTGCAGCAGAGACGAGATTCCTCCTTCCCTCATCCATCTTCAAGCGCTTGGCTGGAAATGACATGTCGACGCACAACAAAACACATCATTGCTCGCAGGACACACACACACTGACACACACACACATACACACACTGGGAATATAATAAAATGGAATTGGACTGGCAAAGGAATTTTAATTAAATGGTTCACACCCGTCCCTAGATTTTGCCCCAAATGGAATGCTAATTGAGTCGATGGGAATAGGGACTCCCAGATGTAGGTTAATGCTCAGTCCAGACATGTTTTACCTGCATCTCATTAAAGATCTCTGTCCATGCTAATGCACCTGAAAAGGCAAATCCCATGACTCTTTTATATTCACATACACTGGTCATGCGTGTGCCGTGGTGAATAGGAAGCAGATTGTCCACGAATAACAAACAGCAAAGGTTCAAAGTAAGACCAAGGATTTCTTTACCTGGACCTACAACAAGGTGGAACTGTTACTGACGGTTATGATTAACAAACCTTGTAATACATTTTGAGTTCTATTTTTTTTTTTTTAAATGAATCAGGGCTGCAAACATCTCGGTTGTAGCGACTTGAAAACCATAATACATAAAAGTATTTTGGATGCCAGGTGTAAACGTAACAAATATAGAATATCATTGTAGCCTTAAAGGGTCAAATAAATGAGTTTTCTCATTTTAAGAAGATTTTACGATTATTTAATAAAAAACTTCATCGTGAATGTGTCAATCTTCTCTATGTAAAAATAACTATGTCCAGGAAATATGTAAGATTAGGACGGGGGAGTCTGTAATGAGAAAACAGTGAAATTCCTCTTTTCATTGCACGGGGTTTAACTCTGCTTGTGCACGTGCATGTGTGCAGGTTGTTTGCAAGAAAATATTTTAATAAGCGCCTAAGCTCTCTGCGGTGGTGTTATGAAGCAGGGCTCTCACCTCCCGCCATGTTCCCTGAACATTATTATTCCTGGAGGCCACTGGCAGGACGGTTGGAAACAGTGAGCGTCTCCTCTGCTCAGCGGGAGACGAATCGATAAATCTGTCATTGTTTGTTCTCTAAAACTTTTTAAGTCTTCACCTCTGGGCGATGCCGTCGTCAGGGCTGTTCATGACAATGTCCTCATTCAAAAATTCAATAAACTATTAACAGTACATGGACATGATGCCAGAGTTTTAGTAAGCTGCCATGTTTGGCTCATGCAACCCGCACCACGCTGCTCGGTTCACTGTCACACCAGGAGAGCACTTTTTCTTCCAGAACATATGAACCTAATGACATTTGTTTTTTCCTTTTTCCCCCCCTCTCTCTCTCTCTCCCTTCAGTTACTGGCTTTGGAGAGACAGGTCTTTGACTTCCTGGGCTACCAGTGGGCCCCCATCCTCGCCAACTTCGTCCACATCATCATCGTCATCCTCGGCCTCTTCGGCACCATCCAGTACCGGCCGCGCTACATCGTGGTGGTGAGTGCACCTCGCTGACGGCTGGCAGCTCCAGTGAAAACCTGGCGCGGTCGCATAATCCTTTTCCTCGCGGTTTCTGTTAAGCAGGGTCACATCACTTTGCATTAGTCCTGCCCCTGTGCTCGTGCTCGCAGACCGGGCATGTTGTTGACTTTCCAACGCTAATTGCAAATTGTGCTGCAATCTCTGGAGCATCATGCGACGCCCTTAAATCACCCCAATCCCGTGGTAATTAGGGCTAATTAAAAGGGGGTGGGCCGGGTAAGAAGCTCATCAGATTTATACTCTGCTTCAACTTGCTGGACGGAGAAGGTCGTTCTCCGGAGAACACGTTGAGAAGCACGTGGCGCAAGCTGCTCCGCTCTGAATCTCCGCCGGTGTGCTTTCTACGCACTTCAGTTTTTATTTGACACCATAACATTCATCCGAGGCATTAAAGGCCTATTTTGAGCTGCATTAGCGGAAGCGCAGATGGTGATGTTAATGACAGGAAAAAGACTGGGGGAAGCGAGAAAGAGATACAGAGGAAGGGAGAGTGAATAAAGAGAGACAGGGGAGGTGGAGGAGAATGAATGGCAGCCACACAGGATGAAGGAGCAGAGGAAACAGGGGTGGTGGAGGGGAGGAGGGGAGGAGGGAAAGTGGAGCTATTGTCTCATGTCAAGTGGAAAATTGGTGAGAGGGCAAGTTCAGCGGTTTCATGATTCAACATGTATGTTTTTGCGAAGGTGCTGATTTTCCCCTCCACTCCTCCTCTGACATCTTAAACACACAGTTCACCGGGAGTCAGAGGATTTCACAACCTGATGACTCTCTCTCTCTCTCTCTCTCTCTCTCTCTCTCTCTCTCTCTCTCTCTCTCTCTCTCTCTCTCTCCACTGCGTGCCTGTCAACAGTCGACTGTCTTACTGTACAATTTAGTAAACGCTTGAGTCGTGAACTTCTGCCGTCTATAAACCTGCAGCTCCCTCGGGCCATAAAGAGACTTGCTGAACTTACCGGCACGTTTTTTAAGACAATGAGGTCTTACATACAAACTTAAGTGCGGGTGTGGTGTCTGTGTTTGTATAGTGTGTCAGAATATGTGTGTGTGTGTGTATAGGAGGACACCTTGGTTGAGGGGCTCATTCATTAAACCCACCACGTTTTTCAACAGTTGTCACGTCCTGTTCTGTTCAGCTCATCGAGTTTCCATGGAGCTAATCTGTGTGTGTGTGTGTCTTTGCTCTGCAGTACACAGTATGGGCCGCTCTGTGGGTCGCCTGGAACGTCTTCATCATCTGCTTCTACCTGGACGTGGGAGGCCTGTCCAAGGTGAGACCCTCCCTCCACTGCTTCCTCTGAATCCTCCGTCATTCATCTCTCAGCCGACGTCAACAGCTTTGTCTGCTTTTGCCCTTGATAGTGATTTATGGTTAAATGAACACGCGATATGAAAGTGCTGCTATGTAAAATACCACCAATAATAATAATTCTATGTAGATAATGATGAACACATTTTCAGTCTCTTCTAGAAGACGTTAATATGATTGAAATTATTTCTCTGCATGAAAAGTCGGTCAAATGACAATTGTGTTGTGTATAAACCATCTCCTTTAAAGTGACTGCTCACAAATATCTCTCTTACACCAACATTAGGGGAGATATTATTATTCTCAAATTTCTTAAATTCATGAATGTGCAACACACGCATGTAGTTTGAATCCAACAGTGAACTTGGATCTGCACTGTGTTCTTTTAAATGATCTGTGTGGTGCATTTACTGTGACCTTATCAGTGGGGGGGCTGTTTCCTCCCTGCCAAGTTTCAAGTGGAGGATTAATAGGTGAATAGAGAGGACAAATCCCCACTCCAAACCATCAGGCTCACACACACACACACACACACACACACTTTAAAATCTTCTGGACTCCCTGTGGTTCCTAAGTGCAGATTAAGCGTGTGTTTATCCAGACAAAGAGAAGTGTTTGGGTTGTCACCTCTCCGTCTCCCTCCTCCTGTCAACCCGTCTTCTCACAGCAGTTCTCCACATCTCCCCGATCCTTTTGATGTTCATTTAAATTTATTCCACATATTTTGCAAGTTCCACGTCTGGTCTTTTTCCTGTCATCACTCTCTCTTCTCCTGTCTCCTCCCTCCGACCCCCCCTCCCCCCTCCCATCCCCAGCCTCTCTAGTTATTGATGGGTGTCTTGCCCGGTCGCGAATCAGACCGCTGACAATAATGAATTCATGTTGGCAACAGTCCTCTGACGGCTCCGCCTCGGACAGGCAAAATGAATTTCAGAAACACCTTCCCAAGCTCCGGTGACTTTGTCGTCGTGTGATAGATCTTGGCTCCATCAAGTGTGTCAGTCTCTCAACGCGTATGTCTACACAGGTCCACTGTGAGTGTGTGTGTTTGTGTGTGTGTAGCTGTGTGCTCCTGCGTGGTTCCTGCTAGAATAATGAGGCTTGTAGGGGCCAGCTGCTCGGGGCTGAGACTGGGCATTAACCTGACAGATGGAGCCAGCCTGGGCTCCCAGCTCTGCATATGGTGGCCAGGAGGAGAGCTGGCTAATGGAGTGCCCACACACACACACACACACACACACACACACACACACACACACACACACACACAGACACACACACACGCCCCCTGCACACATGCATGACCAGACTTGATGCAACACTTTCTGAGAGGACCCCCCAACACATTTTATTTTAAACCAGAGTCTATGTTGCCTTGACCGATGCTGACAGCCGAGCACTGGAGGGTGGGTTTTTATTTATATGTGTATGAACGGTGTTTGTGTGTGTGTGTGTGTGTGTGTGTGTGTGTGTGTGAGAGAGTGTGTGACAAGCCCCTCAATGTTCAGGGTTGTCAGAGTCATATGCCACATGCTCTGTCACCTCCCATTGATATCCCTTATCCCCTCCCCCACAGTGCGAGTCAGACTGACAGACGGACCCCTGCTACTCGGCACACACCACTGTTTCAAACACTTTTGATCTTTCACCACTTCTCTTTTTAGTCATTCAAGCGCACACAGAGACATACATTCCCACTAACCTACCTGAACATGAAAAATGCTCTTTCCTTTATTTTGAAAATGAAATAAGACTCTTCATAATGCCCCAATTGGTTAAGCTTTGGCTCTAAATCAAAACAATATATTTCTCTTCTCTCTTGTAGTATGAACATCAGTCCACTGAACCTGCCCATTTTAATCATCTAGATACTTGGATTATTCTCCGAAAATCTATGAAAATGTTGAAAAGCTTCTTTATCTCTCAATGTTAAAGAAAGAAGACATTCGTTGATCTGCCCTCTGATCCAGATCTGCAACAAAGCTGAATGGGTTATTCCTTGTGTCCCGACACACCCCTCCTCAAAATGTTACGGAAATCGATGCAAAACTCTTCCAATTAACAAACAGATAAATAATAAATGATCTCTTTGGCGGAGTTGATGAAGTCTTTAGATTTATCGTCCTCTCTCAGTTGAGCTCAGCCCCTCCAGCTCCTGGATCAATATGCCATCACCCTGCCTGTGCATCTTTATGAAATCTAAGTAAATACAAGACTCAACAGAAGAGTCCACAACATCCAGTTGGCCACTCGGGTTCACTCCCCAGTGTGATCGCACAAACACAGGTTATCTCTTTGTTTCAGAAACAATGAATCACGAAGTAAGATTTGAATCATTTGATGTTTAATACCTCATCGTCTCCAGTGATTCCAGTAACAGGATTTCTGTCCAAACACGCATTGAGTTTAGTTGAACAAAGTAGTTTGAGCAATATTCAGGAGAGTAACCTTGAACATCGATTCAGGCTGTCGGACGCACGGGAGCATAACAACAACTCTCCTGACAGTAAGTTGCCCCGAAAGCCTCTTCGATATCAACTGCTGACGTTTGTGCCACAGCTTGAGCAGAGATGGTTTCCCCCGGCTCGCGGGCTCAATCAATGGCATCAGTCACGTCATTAGTCTCCTATTGACCTTCAGCCGACTTTGTGTTTGTGACTGTTTGGCAGAACGACAGAGAGGGAAGCTAGAGACAGAGAGAGAGAGAGAGAGATGTTTACACTCACCAGCTTTATGATGATATTGTTCATGACTCGTTTTTTTATGTAGGTGCTGTTGATATCTGTCCGTGTACGTGTGAGCAGCGGTTGATAGGAATCAGAGATGCTTCCTGACAGCACTTGGCTCTGTTAATAATGCATGCCTTGTCACTGAGGGGCAGATGCCGGGTTAGATTGCTGTATTCGGGTATTGATTGGTGTTTACAGGCTCATATGGCTGTGTGCAATTTGAACAGCGGCAGGGTGTACAACAGTTGCATGTATAAAATCCAAAAAAGTGCAGTTGCATTTTAAAAAAGATAGCAGCAGCAGCAACGTGTCTCTTTGCTGAGACAACCACAAATCACACAACAAGCTAATGTCTATATATCTCAGTGTAGTGACAGTAGAAGTTGTAAAGGAGGGTAAACCTGGGCAGATGAAATCAAGACCAAATCTATCCCCTTGAAAGATATAGTAACACATAAATATGTTTTTAAAGACAGCTGGTTTGTTCCACCACTTCGATCAAGACTGAAATATCTCACACAATTATTGTGTAGCCTACTGACATTCATGGTTCCCAGACGATGACTTTGGGGATCCTGGCCTTTTACCAGCATGATGTTGGGATTTGGGCTTTGAGTTCAGTTTTGTGTAGTTAATTGTATATTTGCATAGTAATGAGGATACAATATATTTAATATAATTAGGTCCAGACAGTCTCAGTAAGAGCCCCTTTGAGAAAATGGACAACATTTTTGGGGGATTCGTCCCCGAATACAAATCCGCACAAAAATGAATTATTATTATTTATTATATTTGGATCCAAAAATGAACTTTCCACCAACTTCTGTGGTCATCCATCCAGTAGATTTTAGTTGTCCTGCTTATTAACAGAGTGACAGAGGGAGGTGATGAGGAAACAGCCCCATGAACCATCATCCATAAGGCCTGTAGACAAGCTTCCTGTGTCAAGACAAACCTGACTTATGATCCATGCTTGGTTTCCCCCATAAATAATAAATGAATGGACCTCATAAGTAATGTATTGAGTTCAAACGAAGAAGTAACTGTTCACTTTTTTATTCTCCTTCCAGGACAGTGACCTGCTGACATTTAACATCTCAGCCCATCACTCGTGGTGGAGTGAGCACGGGCCGGGCTGTGTGAGGAGGGAGATGCCCCAGGCTCCAGGGATCCGCACCACAGAGAGCCACTCCTACATCACTGTCATGGGCTGCCTCCTGGACTACCAGTACATCGAGGTCGTGCACAGTGGCACACAGATCCTTTTTGCTGTGAGTAAAAGCTACACTTGACATTTTCACATGCTGATTCCACGCGAGTCTGAACATGTGCCAGGAACTCATCGTATTACGTTGCCTAACACCGGCAGCGACCACACTCTTCATGTATGTGAAAGGTGAAGACGATGGGGATGAAGGTGATGTTTTTTGTTTCCCTTCAGTCACTCCTCTAAGTACACTTCCACGGCGCTCTGTTGTTTTGTCGGTGGCAGCCTCCCTTCCTCTGCCCCGGTCGCTGAATGAAAAATTGATCCGTTGTTTTGTCTGGCGGAGGCTCAGACCTGCCAGCTGCTTACAGGTTACTCAAACACTGGAAGGACTGGTATTGTCCTCTTTGTACGGCTCGGTTTGAATACGCCACAACCTCACATCCTGCCAGCATTCACATTTAAACACACTCCTGTACGACTGACTAAACTCGTGTTGGACGGGGGCCACTAGGAGTTGCCAGCACAGCAGGCCTTTGGCTTCAGACATGCACATTACACACTCACACTAACTCGAGGTAACATTCACTCACACACACTTTGACTCCATTGTGCACACACACACCCACACACACCCCTTCTCACAGTCACTTTGTGTGAAGTCGATTTAAACAATTTTGTTGACTTGTGTACTTACATTATCCACATGTTTCCAACAATATTCAACACAAGGTAACAGGATGTTACATGACTAAGGTCAACCACACTGATAACCAGTTTGCCAGTTAGCCATTCAACAGTTTTTTATTTCCACTGTTGTATTGGTCACTCATAATGGATCTCGATAATTCGTTGCCATTTGCTGCATAGTGTGAATATAGTCTGAATTTGTGTCTGAGTTGCGACGGTTAGATTTTCTTCAGGAATGAGGGTGATCACAACATCTCCCATGATCCCTTGCTGCTTCACTTCGTCATAGGTCTTTTGTTATTGTTTTGTTTGAGAGACCCCTAGTGGCTAAGTTGTTTCGTTTAATGGACGTAGATGTTTTCCAAGAGGATGAGGGAGCTAATACACGGCAGCGTCAACGGCCATGAACTTGAGTTCCTTTTTCAGAATCTGGTTGATTTTCGTGCTTACTGTTAAATCTTGGACTAATTTAAACCTGGAAAAGTGCTTAGGGCCGCGACTGTAGGTGATAACATGGCACATTAGAAAACTGGCAGAAAGACCCAGTTGTTGAGAAGCACTGGATCGTACCATTCGTCCTGTTGCCCCCCGTGGAGAGAGGGGCGGGTGATAAAAAGACTGACCTCACTTTACAACCCCAGCTCTCACTTAACCGTAGCTCTTCTTGCATTATAGACAGTGACTTGGTTCATTCCTTGTCCCACTTGGGCTTTAACTCCTATATAAGAAACGGTATCACACCCTCACGTCTGCATTTTGTCCAACTGAGTATTTAACTGCAGCTCTGTGGGCCCAGCTCATTAGAGGAGCAGGGGAAAATAGTGCTGAAATCCCAGTGTCACTTTCTCTGTATCCTCACTTCCTCTCAGACTGGACTCCTTTGAGAAGCCCACTCTTGTTTTGTCTTTCCTTTTTCTCCTTCTCCGGTTGAGGGAAGGGCCAGACAGGAAGAGAAAGGGATGAGTGAAAAGCAAAGGAAGAAAGAGGGGTGTCTCTTTGTCTTTGTTCGAGGGGTTTCAAGGTTGCAGTGAGAGGCCATTAAATATTTAGTTTGGGCTCCAACGAGCATGTTTCATTAAGATGAAAAATGTGGATTCATCGGGCAGTAATGGAGGCGTCACTGTCATTTATCTGCTGGGATTCGTCATTGAGTGAGAAGGGAGCCGTTCAGAAGTGAAGCCTTGGATTTGGGAGCGTCACACCTGTCGTGTTGCCGATTGAGGCTTCGGGCGAAATTCGGCAAAATAAAAGTAACGTCAGGGTTTAAAGGATGAGCTTGAAGTGGAGGAAACCTTTTCAAACTGCCATCATGAATTATTCATTTATCACTGAGGGGAATATTTTGCTCCTGTCTGCCGTTCACCTTATTCTTTGTTGCCTTCACTGAAACAGCAGCTCGCCCGTCCATCCCACAGCACGTACTGCTATTTAATTGCTTTGGTGTCCTGATCATTAATGATTCCCCCGTCATTACAGTCAGCGGAAAATCCACCGTTTTTTTTTGTTTCTTTGTTTCTTTCCTCCTCTCTCTATCCTTCCTCCATCTTGCCTGCTTCAGCCCCATGTGCACCGCCTCGGCTGTTAAATAAAACATCTGAGTCGGAGAAAACCTCTCTGGTGAGATGGAGGGTAGTTAGGAAGAAAGGTATACAAGAGAGGAGAAGATAAAAGGAGCAAGATGTGAGATTCAGTTTACATCCAGACATAAGTCCTACACGCTAAAGGGAGTAGTGCGAGATGTCAAAGTGTTGTCAGAGCTGTTGAACACACAAACACACACACACACAAGCACACACAAGCTCACGTCTCTCTATAGTTGTACGCACACTCTGACATTACGCATTCCCTCGCCCCTAACCCTAACCATTGCAACTAAATGCTTAACCATATCCCTAGCATATACCTAATTCCAACCCTAAAACCAAATCTTAACCCTCAAAAAGCCAATTTAATTTGTGAGGACCAGCCAAAATGTCCTCACAATCATGGTATTGAACTAAAATTGGCCCTCATAACTATAGATATACATGCACACACACACACACACACACACACACACACACATACACACTGCCTCCTGCATGCTCTACTTAGGCACCATCCCTTGCCTGAATATTCAAGATATTTTCCTGTTATGATTATGAAAGCATCTGACCTGAACTACCCTCATTAGGACTTTGCATTGACTTCCGGTCGTTGTACACAGCCTGACCAGACCCTTGTTCCAAAGCTCAAACGTGACCAATTCATACTTAACCCAAACCTTAACCTAACCACAATTTACATCTTACCCCTAACCTTCAGGACCTAGGTAACAACGTGTTGCCTCATTAGTACCAGGCTTTGATCCCATGAGGTCTTTTGGTCCTGACAAGGTCAGTGTTTATGCTGGATATGGACTTGAAGAGGCAATAAAAACAAGTGCACACACACACACACACACATCATTTAGTGTAGACTATTGCTGCCACAGGCGGTGCTTTCTTCTGCCGCCTCTCTGTTCCCTGCACCGTGTGGAAGTTGATAAAGGGAGGAACGGCAGCCTGCGTCATTCTCTCGTTCCATTGCTCATTTCCTCCTTTTTCCACCTATTTGTCCCCTCATCACAATCTCTCCGCTCTGTCTGTCTTCCTGTCTCCTGTCCCCGCCCAGATCTCACACTGTTTGACCTTCACGCCGATCAAATTCTCATCAAGTCAAACAACAAAGCACGACACCCTGCATTTCTCACTCATCGTCACTTTAGCTCCTTCTCTCATTTACTCCAGGGCTTCGGGGCTCTGTCATATCGGTCTATACGTCTGCGTGTAAGTGAGGCTTGTTATATGCCGGGGGGCCAGGGTTGGGTGAGGGACAAATAGCGGCCCCCAGGTTGATTAGGAGAGTTCCCTCAGTGGGACTCGTGTGGGCTGACCCCTGTAATTGCTGCTCGGGGCGGTGCCTGCCTACAGAGCGAGGCTGGTTGTGTGTCTTGTGGTTGTTCAGGTTCACTAAGTTCAGCAGCATAAAAACCCCCACCCAGCCCATCACTCACCCAAAAGGTCCGGGTCCTCGCTCTGATGAGTCCATGATGTGTTCTTCAAACTCTCATACTGGAGAGCCATCACCACTGGGATGAATTTGTGTTTTTTCTCTACTTGTGTGCACGATGCACAGAGAGCTGAGGGATCTTTGATGTGCTTGTATTTGAAGTCCAATAACTCTTCCACAATCAGGTGGCCGTGGATTGTGTAGTTTTAATAATAGCATAAAGTACATCTGCAGTTTGTCAGGCCTGACAACGCATTGTGCCGGCGCTGTAAGTTTCACAGCATCCGCTTGAAAGGACTATAAAGATCCCAGGATTAAAAGACTTATGATGCAGTCGTGAGCAGTTGCTAGTTCTGCTGGCTGCTGCAAAACAGAGCGGGAAAGAGAAAAGAAGTCTCCAAGTCTCTAACTGGCCACTGCACAGCGTGTCGGACCACTCGCAGTACATCATAGAAACAGGACCGCCCGCTATTGTTCTTCAAAGGCTCCCTCTGCCAAGAGCTTTAACTGCTAATATGTGTTGCAGGGAAATGGATTTCCCTTGGATTAATTTCACTCTAATATTTGGTCTTTTTTATGTTAAACTTCTGAGCGTATGCAGGCAAAAAAAGAGGAGGGAGCTGAAAAGAGCTGAAAATCAATATTTAAGGGATAAACTTCTCACGACAAGTTAGTTTTTTGCTTTATTTGTTGAGTGTGACTCGTTGTTTTATCTAAGTGACATTTTGACGATTTGTCCATTTGTTTCTTCTTCCAGAAAACTCTATATTCTCTTCCCTTTAAAGAGGGATTAGGGGATTTTTCAACATGAGCCCTATGTCTATGAACTTGGGACTGTAGAGGGAATGGTAACAAAACATTTGGAATCAGTCCAGTCTCCGCTGGAAGCTGCAACAATGCATCTTATGGGGCAACTGCGACAGAAATGTCCATATTTTTTCGCCAATAAATTGCTCATATCAGCCCTTCTGGTTTCGTTGGTTAATATCCTCAACTCTCCAACTTTCTCTCTTTCACTCCCACTCAGTTTTCCGCCTCCATCTTCCTGCCATAACCAAAGTCTCACAAGACTTTTATTTGTGAAAAAATACATTTTGTGGACTGTCGCAGTTGCCCAATTAGATAACATTATACATCCTGGATGCACTTGCTGGCGGAGGCGATCAACCGGAAGTTGTTTGTAGATATCATTCATTTACCCTCACACACACACACACACACGCACACGCACACACACACAAAATTTCAGTTAAGACATCATCTAAAATCATCTGTTCTTCTCTGGGACTGCAGGGAGTAACATACAACTTTTATTTATGCATGGACAATGTGTGTGCCTGTGTGTGTTTGTGTGTGTGTGTTTTGAGAGGGGGCTGGGAGAGGAGAACAGGTGGATGTGCTCTGCGCAGTCCCCATCTCATCATGTTTTGTCATTAAACATGCAGCTGGCCACACACACACAAACACACACACACACATTTAATTTTGTGTAGAGACGCCTCGTGTCTCATTGTCGGGCAGAAAGTCCAGTGCAATTAACCCACAAGACATCGGCACCAGCCCGCTCCCTCTCCGTCCTCCGTCTCTCTCTCCTCTGTGACATATTCTACCTAGGAATTCCTGTCATTGGAGTACACTCTGTGAGTTTTCTCCTGACACTGAGCTACGATCAATAGTGTGTTAATTAGCTTGTAGATCGACTCAGATATCCATCACAGCGCTGGCACGTGCACAGGCCCAGCGGCTGTGCACCAGAGGCGGCTCCAACTGTGAGAAAATCTGGCAAAATGCAGACGGAAACTTGCAATTGTTGTCATAATTGATTAATCTGTCCGTTGTTTTTGACCAACCAATTAATCACAGTTAGAATTAGGAAATTGTGGGCAAACTGCCGAGAAGAAGATGGCTCCTTCAAACTGCTTGTTTTGTCCAAGTCGAAAATCTTAAATGTTACATTTTTCAGCTGAGAAACATAAGAAGCATAACATGTGACAAGCCGAAACAGAGGGGAATGAATAGATGATGAAAATATTGTAAAATATTAATAAAAACATCTCGTGGAAACCATGTCAAATATAATTAGATCTTGACAGTTAAATGAGTTTGACTGTTTCTCTGATTTATTGTCGTCGCCCCGAATAACTGAGAAGAATGAAAGCTTCTAATCACGAGGAAGAGCCGTGCGTGGTGAGCTGACGTTCATCAGAGAGAGTGCGCTGTCAAAGGTGATTATGGGTCTTTTGTGAACCCGGCACATTCTCTCTACCTGACCTTCATTAGCCTATGCAAATACAAATAGCCTTCCTTCTTAGCTCAGCAGCTGGCCTCCTTCTCACGCACACACACACACACACACAAATTGTTGCCCGAGCATTCAACTTCTTTCATTTTCTAGGGAGAAGAAAATTCAAATAATGCTGAGCGCTCACAAATACCGTCTTAAGTTTCCTCTGCAACACAGTGAATAGTAAATGAAAGGGGCCCACCGGAGGATAACTTTGCTTTTGATGTTTGTGCTCATCCGGGGCTGAACTTTTTGTGCCTCTGTTTTCGCTGTCATGCTTCCTTAAGTCAATTGTCCACTGTCCACTGTCCTGCAACCTGCAGAGGAGGACAGACAGAGGAGGGTGGAATCTGTTAGAGAGACAATAAAACCAGGAAGCACAAGCTGCTTTTACAGACCTGAGCTGAACTGCGAAAATTATCCGGAGGGGCTGCGTGTGCGAACGTAAATGTCTGAGTCAGTTGCTTCGGATATGTTCCAAAACTTTTTCTGCAAGCCTTCCAGGTAAATGTCTGGAAAACGTTTTTAATATACGTGGAAACCAGAAGATTATATATCTGGATGCAAAAGAGGTGTCGTACACGTAGAAGACACAGATGAAGATGTCCACTTGGAAAGAGCGTTTGTTAATAAACAGAAATATGAAATATGATTTCCTCCCTACATGCTGGACCCAGGCACCCTGCCTCGTCTGAATGTTCTGTATCCAATTTGTCTGACATGTTCTGGAGTTCATGTCTGGAAAGAGGGGTGGAGACTTGTGTTAAGAAAGAGACTGTGAAGAGAGCAAGAGATGATTGGCAGATGAAAGAGTTGGCTTTGGTGTGACGCGTCCTCCCAGACGGACTGAGATCAAGTCTCAGAGGACATGCAGGGGCTTTATGATCTTAATTAATATGACATTCATTTCCAAAATGAATCCGAGTCAAAGAAGACAGCAGAGGAGCGTGTGTCTGTGTGTCTGCGTGGGTGGGTGTTTGTGGGAATCCATTAACTATGCTGGAAGATATAAGTGGCCCTGTCACTTATTATTGAGGACACTGACCTGTATTACTTAAGGGCAGAAGCGCCTCCAGGGAGAAACCACCAAGTGGTCCCCTCTCTGATCTTATTAGCCTCAATTACGTAAAATTACTGTACTGAGGCCTCGGGGAAGGAAATGGGAAGACAAAGATGATATCGGTTTGTGGAGGGATGGAGGAATCCTTCCAGATTCACTGTCCAGACCTGATATACCTCATTCTATCAGTGGAGGTGTGAGACAATGCAGTGATGTCCCATCGCTGAGCAGCACCCACACTTTGGCTTTCACTGATTAGAAATATTCCGTTTCAGTGAATTTAGTGCTGTGTCGGATTTGTCTATTCACAAGTGTTATTTATAAATGTGCGCAGCAGCTAAAAGTAGCCACAGCATGTCAGTCGCATTGTGTTTGGTTTTTCCCTCGGGGCGACAGCGCAGCTTTAGATATAAAACTGGCCTCGTCTTATTTCTGTCCTCATCGCCTGAGCCGCTTTGTGTTGTACCAGACTGAAAATCTTTTAGACTAAATCTGTCTGATACGCTCTTTCCTCTCCTCTATTCTGTTTCTTTCTCACATTCGTAGACACAGATGAGTGCCTCCTCGTTGATTCATTTGCTGAGTAGAGAACTGATGTGCTATGCTATCATACAAACAACGATTCGATTTTAGATCATGACAGACTGAGGGTTCAGACCAGAGACAAGCCGATGTGGGCGTTTGAGGATTTGCTGGGATTTCGAACAAAAGATTATTTTCTTCTCATTTCAATCGTCTCAAGTTTCTCTCAACGAGACACTCTCACATTCTCGTGAGTCATAAGTGAACACGTTAAGTTTTTTCTCCTATTTTGAAAGCAGCCCTGATTTCTAAAACGTGATGTTGTCATTCTGTGGCACTGCTCAGTCCTGTCACCCGTCCTGAGTGATCTCATCACAAGTGGGGCTGAAGAGATCCAATCCCCCAGACTGCATTGGGAGGTGGTCCTGTGGCTGCATTCTCTTATCTGTGTGAGCCCAAATGCATTCTGGGTCACATTAAAAACTGTCTAATTAGCTGATGTCCTCTGTCCCGCTCCAGTTTCACAATGAAACAAAACTATGTTTAACTTCTCAGTGTGTCCTGTACATTGATCACTCAGTATGGATGCAAATAGCAGGTCTGAACACGGCCCACTGCAGCCTGCTCCACCACCATCTTCATGGATAATATGCAAACACCATTGTTTCCTAAGCCTCCTCTGCTGTGACATGTTGGCTGTATAATGTTGTGACTCAGACCACAACAGCAACCCTTTATGCAAATCACGCGAAAAGGCACTCATGCATTCGATATTAACTTGTCCGAGCACACACTTCTGCAAAGCACACATTGGACACACATGCGTGCACGCACACAGACACAATACAATTGGGATAAAACAGGGCGTGCCCCCTGCTGTTAACACCATCTCGTGTTTGACACTGGCTTTATGCATATGCTAATTCACCTCCATTTCACCGCCACAGTAATGGACGGGGTGAGACCAGCAATTAGATACCAGAGCGAGGAGAACAGGTGAGAGAGAGGCAGGGAGAGGAGAGAGGTACCAGTCTTATCGAGCACACACAGAGAGATGGAGCCATGCTCTCCTCCACTAGACACCACAGCTGCGTTTCATTCATAAATAAAACATTTAATCTACATCTGGATGAACTTCTGTGAAGGCCGCATATATTACACGCGTGAAAAACTGAATAAAGACGTGCAAACTGCTCCTCTTATAATTACACAGGCCAGGCCCAGTTATAGGTTGAATCAATGTTATATAAATAGCCAGTCAGTCCCTCCATGGGCTCTGTGTTTGTGTACCCAGTGTGTGAGGAGGGCAGCGTGCCCGGTGCTGTTTTAATTGGCATGGCTGAGTGCCAGATGATGGATGGATGGCTCGGTGGTGAGAGACTGTCTCTCACCGTGTCCGTTTCTGAGACGATGACAGCCATCTGCCAGTTCCACAGGCTATTCTCAGTGCTCTGTGTGCCCACTCGGTTGAGCAGCTCCTGTATGTACACTGTGGAAACCCTGTACCCTTCTATAGCACTGCCAACACCGATACTGCAGTAAAACTCCGGAGAGCTGTGTACACAAAGCGCCGACATAGTTTTACCTTCAGATTGCTATGCTGAACATGTCAGTAAACAGTCGTCTGTTTACATGCCCAGCATGTCTCATTTGGATTGGTTGAGTTTCGGGCCACCTGATTGATGTAAGTCCAGAGTTCCCTCTTGTTTTTGCTTTGTTTTTGGTCTCCACCGGCTTTTGAGGGAAATATCTGTAGCTCTAGCTGCCAAGTGCTTGAGTGGTTTCAGGCAGCACCAAAACGTTGTCTGTTTGGTGCTGAGCAGGTTGTATGTGGTGGGTTTGAGCTGTTTGCCCAAAAACGCTGCCGCTAATATATTTTTGTTTTAAACAAAAGATTTGTCTCACATCCGTTCTACCCTGGTGATTTCAAGCCACTAAAAAATTCTGTTTTGGAAACACTGCTTTATCCATTTCAGTTTGAAATCTCCAGGGTTAGAAGAGTAGAAGTTGAGGCTGAACAATATCCCAGACGTCCCTGTTCGCTTCCTGATTGGATCATTATGTCTCATTCCTTGATTCATCACAATCAACCATGTGAACTGTGAACTAAAACAGCATCCTCCTAGAATACCAGTGTTGAATGCAACATGGATAATAAATTACTTTATAATAACACAGCTGCCTACGTGCACAGGACGCCATCTTGTTGCTGTAAGCGGTGTCAATTCTCAATTATCTCAGTTAGCGTTGACAGAGATTATTTCTGGTATGAAACCTTAAACTTTTGTCTGCAAGGTGTTTTATCTACTTTTTCAAATTAAAGCATGCAAAAATATATTATAAAAAAGGAAATATAAGCTGCTTTCAGACGAACGCTGAACTCGACATTTTCCTGAAATGTCTGAGTAAGTTGCGTTGGATATTTTCCAGAACTTTTCCTGCCAGCTCCCCCCAATGTTGTTTTTTTTTGGTCTCCACCGACTTTCGTTGGGAACATCTGTTGCTTTAGCTGCCAAGAGCTCCACTGGTTTCTGTTTGGTGCTTTAATTAGTACGTTATTAGTGAAAAACAAATATTTATTGGGATGCAGCCTGATGCTGATGATGTTTGTGGTTTCAAGAATACTCCCTTCACGTTACACCTATAGTTTTATAGTCTTGATGGTTTTTTGATGATTAATAGTATAGTCTATAAAATCTTTATTATTTCATTATTATTTTATGAGTTAATCAATCATTTCCGTTGTAGTGTTGTTCTTTACAGTGTTGCACACTGGAGGCCCCCCGAGACCACACAGCCTCCTTCTCTCAGAGTCATAAGTGTCTGTTCTCCTCTGGGTGTTCTCTCTGTTTCATCTGTTTGTCCATTAAAACCAACACACTGTTGTTCATCGTCTGCTCTGCGGAGTCTAACCTCTCCTGTTTGCTTGTGTGTCCACAGCTCCTGGGCTTCGTGTACGCCTGCTATGTTGTCAGCGCCATCACTGAGGAGGAGGACAGCTGTGAGTCGCTCAACCTCCCCTCACACACACACACACACAAATACAAACACACACACACACACACACACACTCTTGAAACCGAGCCTTGCATTAATGATTGAATCAAACCCACTCACTAACATGAGATAGACGACTCCCAAGTTGGGGAGAGCAGGGCCTCATCGTTCTTCCCCATCCCTCTCTTCTCTCTCTCTCTCTCCCTCCCCCTTCCTCCCCCACACCAGCTGGGGCCTCTCCCTCCAGAACCAAAGCAGCCATGTGTTCCCTCTCCTCACCTCCTCCAGCCCATTCTTCCCTTTCTCTTTCACGTGTCCTCTCGTCGTCCTGGCCGCGCCCCCCCCCTCGACGTTCTGTGTGGTCCTCGCTGTCGCAAACCTGTTATTTTCCTCCTTTAATGGACTCTGTCTTTCACTTTTCTCACTCCCGTCTCTCCACACACCCCCTGTTTGTCCCCCCAGCTGTCTGAAGCCCTGCGTGGGGTGGGGTGTTTTCATTCTGCAGGGGTGCACCTCCCCCACTTTCTCTCGTACGCAAACACAAACACACCTTCGCTCCTCACATCTGTGTCGCGCTGCTCCTCAAGCATAGTCATCGTTTCTTTGAAGTGGCTCCTCACTCTGTTTCCTCCTGTCTGTGCTGTTTTCATGTCGTTCCCTGTTAAACCTTTGAATGTGGCGTTGACCTTTACGTGTGTAAAAAGGGCCGACGTCGTGAAAAACAAAAATATGCCAGCCGAAAGTAGAGTCATGTGAGAAGGTGAGAAGAAGGAGAAACCAGATACGGACACTTGTGATTAATATCCCAGTTGCTGTGACCTCATAGGCAGCAGGTCAGAGGTCCTGCGGAAGGTTAGCCAATCAGATGAGAGGAAACATTCGATCTTAAGGGTCGGTAGGGAGTCATAAATATCTGATTAGCGCTGCAGGGCTGTCCACGACACGAAGCTGCTCACATGCATGAGAATCTGTCTCTACAGATATATTCAAGCAATTGCTTTGAAACCAAATGCATGAAGGTGCAGGAGTCAGATGATTGGTTAATAATAGAGTGTTAATACATTGTATTTGTGTTGCACCTTTCGTACAAGAAATGTAGCTCAAAGTGGGTTTACATGCAGTGTAGATGAAAATAAAAAAACATGTTAAAATGTAATTTCAAAATAAGAAGAAAACAGATTTTAAGAAACATAGGAACATTTAAAAGGATATTTAAGAGATAAGTATCTCAACGTTTTTTTTATTAAATTTATTAAAAAAAATGCATTAAAACAGAAAAGAAAGAAAATTATATTTAACCCAACATTTACATAAGAGTGCGGAAGTGCGGGCAAGTGAGAGATCGAGTTCAAGGCTGAAAGAAAGAAAAATATTTTAAGTTGTCTTTCACTGAACTAGCTTCTCTGATATTTAGCCGCGTCTCCGATCCTATTTTGGCTGTTGATGATCTCATTGTTCTAGAGGAGACACAGTTAAATAGAGAGTCAGCTATGTAAATTAGTTCTCATCCATTCAGAGCCGTTTATGTAATGGCTGAACAAACAAGCTCACTCTGTGAGGATTAGCTGAGGGGTTTCTCAAGTCCACACTCATATGTGCTTGTTACAATACTAAAGCAGCTTCCAGACATTCATTGAACTCCAGATATAGTCCTTAAATTATCCAAAGGGGCTTTTTGTGAGAATAGAAAAACGTCAGAGAGAAGGAAGACAACGAGGACAGATGCTGAAGGACAATTGAGATGCGAGAGCTTTTTTGGTGATTAGAATCAATGCTGGTGTCAATGAGCTGTAAACAAAAACATGGGATTTCCTCAGAGACATTTATACTTTATGTCCCGCCTCCTGCTTGCTCCACACAGACCTGGAGTCTGCTGCTGCGTTCTTCATATGTGAAATGCAAAGTCGGGATAGCCTCCGGATCCAATTGTCCCAAATGACCGATACTTTTCGGAGTTCATATCTTGAAACAACTCAAGTATAAAGAATATGGTGATTGGCTGTAAACGAAACTGTAATTTGATTTAAACTTCACAACGTACAAAGCACTACATGTACTAAAAGCGTCTTTGACAACATGGTCTTGTAATTTGGGAGGATTTTATTTTCCATGTGTGTTCCCGTTGACCGGTGGCACACCAGTCCTCCCAGCTCTCCTGTGGTCACATACCAGGGACTCACTGGCTGTGAGTGTTTAGCGTTACCATCCGTTTGATTCCCCCCCCAGCTCTGGGCAGCACCACTTAATCACCCATAAGTAATCCTGGGAGGGTAATACCATTTCATCTGGAAGTTAAAAAAGAAAGACCTGTCTTTTTTTTTGGTTTCTTGTGTGGGACCTTTGAGGTCCGAGTGTGGACGGTTGTCAGAGATTGTTAAAAATCATACAGTCGCCCAAACTCAAAGATAAACTATTAAAATAGCCCACGAGCAATAAGGAGAGGTTGCAGAACATGATGTGATATTTATTGGCTTTAATCATCTGGTAGTTCTTCTCTGATCCAGGCTGTGCTGGAGCAAAGAACGCTGCAACATCTCTTCCAACTCTTTGTTATCGCAATCTAGCCTTAGCCTGCACGCACACACACACACACACACACACACATGTATTTGGTTCATGCAGACACGCACACTCTCTCATCAACACAAAAACCAGCCAAGGCCCCTCTGCCGCTCTCGTTTTCTCTCCTCATTTGATCTGTAGATTAAAGCAAAATTTCTGCAGTGAGCCTTCTGGGTGAATTAGCATCTCTCCTCCCACTCAGAACTTTTCCATCACTTCTCCCTCGCAGGCCTCGTGGTTTCGTCACAGGTAGATGGAATAGTCAAGTATCACAATCCAATTTGAGTGTGTTCAAGAAGTCCTTTCTCTTTTCCTCTCTCTCTCTCTCTCTCTCTCTCTCTCTCTCTCTCTCTCTCTCTCTCCCCCCTTCTCTCTCCTTTCTCTGGTTTCCGAGCTGTAACGAGGTGCGCTTGTTGTAAAGAAGTTAGAGGCCTCTGGTCACTCGTTGTATCGGCCTCATTAAGTGCCTTACTGGTCAATAACTTCCCCGTTGATTGCGCCTCACCGAGAGAAGACGGGTACAGGAAACATCCTCAGGGAGAGGCAGAAAGAGGAGTACGTGAGGGAGGTGTTTATCAGGAGCGGGCCACGGAGGGGATAGATTAGACGGGGGGGGGGGGGGGGGGGGGTAATATGCAGGAACAAACAACACGAGACAAGATGAGCGTTTCACGACTAAGGAGACGAGACAGGAATTCCTCTCACGACAAGCACTCCCTCGCTCTCCCGCGAGAGGGGTGAGATAGATTAGAGTGCTCAGGCTTGCGTAAAGACTAGGGGGATGAAACACACACACACACACATACAAGAAAAACAGGAAATAGAGACACAATGGGCAGAATAACAAGCATCATACAACATCGGATTAGTTTTTGTGTGTGTGTGTAACAGCACTTCCTCTCTTCCTCTCACACTGTATAAATGCATGTATCTGTGTGTACGTGCACACACATCAGTGGGGTCGAAAAGTCTTTCCATTTTCAAGTGAAGGGGAAACGGGGTCTCAGAACCTTTGGACCCCGCCATTAATTTGTCTCGGTGTGTAGGTGTTTGTGCGTGTAGATGTGTGTTTGTGTGTGTGTCAATTTGTTACACAGAGTTATCGGTGGTGAGCAGACACACCGGCAGAGTGAGCGGTGGGGAAAATCCTCTTTGTAAAGTAGGTCATGGAGTTAGCCGCCGAGCGCTGGGATAAGCTCGCTTTAGCATGTCGGCTAATTATGCTGCCTCCCTGTGTGCTGAGTCACATCACCAGAAAGTCCTCCACAGCAGCAGACGCAGCAACTGGAGGGACGGATTAATGTGGAGGTGGCCGCGTACGAGTGAAAAGGTCAAAGACATCAAAAAGACGCCTCAACCCGTTTTCACTTCATCACCTCGCCGTCGGTGAAAATGATGCTAAACACGTAGAACAAGGATTTTTCACAGAAGATCTTTTGATATGTCACTGTAGGACAAGCCGAGGTGCTAATGACAAAATGTATAACGGCTGAATTCCATTTGGTTTGCTCGGTTTCTAGGGTCAATTCACTGTCAATATAATCAAAGTAATCATTGATCATGAATATAGAATCTGTACTTTCACAAATTAAGAAATGAGACGGCAAATATCACCAAAATACAGTAAAATGTACGTTTTCCTCAAATTATTCTAGTAAGATATAAAGTACCTTACAAGGTTTGTAGACACTTTCAGAAATAAACCATACACAGTGTTCCAAGCATCTTTGAGAACTTTTCTGTGGCTTTACTTTCCGTCTCCTCGTGGAGGACACACCGTCTGTGTCTGGACTCTTTGTTCTTTTTGTCTCTGAAGCTTCTTCCTCTGGTCTCAAGCTGCAGAATTAATCTGAGACTGATCAGACGGGAGAGGTGCCTGGAAAACTACAGCTCGTTATTTATACACAAGAAGCTGAAATAGTTTTGAAACCAGTATAGTTGTTAAATTTTTTTATCTAGATGACTTTTCCAGTGGCTAAAAAATTATAGTCCGTTCCCATTACATCAACAAATAGTATTAGGCTACAAAATTAGCAGTGTGATGGTTTGTGTGATTGTGGCCTGGGATGGAGTCAAATTTCCGGTCTAAATTATTGTTTCAGTTCTCCCCTGAAAATGCCTTTAACTATTTCATCCTGTACATGTGGAATATGATATTTTTGCTGTTTATAATTCAGATATAATCTGTCCAGCTAACAAAATAAAAGCCCCTGCAAACCAGCGGTCCACACGGATTGACACTGTTGCTGCTTCTCCTCTCAGGACTGTGTGGGTTTATACAGACTGGGCCTGATTGACCTTGTAAGAGCAGGAGAATTTTATCCACTTATCGATCTTAAACCCGATATGCATACAATAGATTTACTAAATCCTTGACACAATATAACTATTTCATTGTTGCATCGCAGTATTTGACAAAAACAAAGTAGAACCTTCGCAAATATGCCACAGAGAATTTAATTAAACAAGGTTTCGATCCAGAGGGGGAACTTCAGGGCCTCCATATTTACAGGGCACACCAGTAGACTGTCAGGCTCCATGGTGGCGGCTGTGGTTAACTTTTTCTACCACTTCAGGTGAAACACAATTACCATCATTCAATTAGTCAATACAACCCAGATATAAAAGGGCACAACCTCAACAAGTCACACAAAGGATCAATCAAAAGAGCCCAAAAGAGAAGACTTTCATTAAAACTCCATTGCACATTTTAAAATACTTATTCATATTATATTATCTATAAATAGCTTTCAAACAATCGTTCACATTGATTCAGCATCATTCTGCATCACAGTATTTGCCCATGGGATCATATTATACTTGAACTATATGTCTTATTAATTAAGTCCAATTAATCCACGATTCATTCATTTCATTGCTCCTTTATAGCTGCTGGAGACATCCTCAGTTTATTCATCTATTATAATTTCAGTTAATGGACATTGGAACATTTATTGTATCTGTCACATTAAACCCATTAAAGTGCCCCCCCTCCATAAACTCCTTTTTACACCCAAATAAGCAGGAATATGTGGGTTTTCTAAACGTGGGTAAACCTGCTACAAAGAAGGCGATTGATTCCTTTCACAAGGCCAGGGGACGAGTTTGCTTTTCTGTTTCTTGTTCTGGTGTTAGACACTAAACGAAACAGAAACCCCAGAGAACAGGGTTTTCAAACAGTAGAAAGCCGTGTTGCACTGGTTAACATCAGTCTCTTTAAACCCGATGCCAATGAAACGATGTTCAGAGAGACCCCGACGTGGGTGTAATTTTTGGACTGAGACGCCGAGCAGTCGCAGGAGGCACCCACAGGGGAGACGAGTCTTCATCGCCTCAATGATCGCTTCTGTTAAAATGTCCCCCCCCGATCTGTCGAACATTAGCATGTCCTCCCTGGGGTCATGTGTCCATCCCCGCTGATCGGAGCTGGAGCAGAGATAAAAACCTGAGATGACTGCAGAGTCGCAGTAATGAACGCTGATCGTGGATTTTCCCAACGAAGACAGACACCACACGTGAGCGGGTGTTAGTTAGTGGCTCCTTCTGTCCAGCGTGAAAGGGCCTGAGTCGTTGCCTGCAATCTTCCTCTTCTTTTCACGGGTGATTAAGTTTAAATACAGTGTCCATCAAACATACCTGAAGTTTTCATATGCAAAATGAACCGAGCATAAACCCACTAAACCAGTCTTTAAAGTAGATGATAAGCCTGTGCGGCAATGATTGCTGTGTAATGGTGTGTGAGGACTGAGGGTCAGGGCTGGGGCTCCCTTAAATGCAGAGTATGTCTTAGAGAGAGAGAGACAAAGAGAGAGAGAGAGAGAGAGAGAGAGAATGTGTCTTCTATCTCATATTATAGAGATTGTTACAGATATGCTGTGAAGTCTGGAGCTGTTTGTCTCATTATCTCCATCTTTGTCTCCGCCCTGTCTCCCCTCGATTTTCTCAGTCTTCCTCAAACTCTTTTATTCTCAAACGCCCTGATTTTTCCTGCTGGTCTTCTTCCTTTTATCTATGTGCTCTCACACACACATAGACACACGGTTGAGATGCAGCAGTCTACTGTACATTGACTGTCAGTGTCTCTCACACGTCAGATGGTTTCCACTTTAACTGAAACGTAATCGTCTGACATTATTCCCTGCTTGTGAAGGGGCTCCACACACAAGCCTTCGGTGTTGACCTACATACCTTCCAGTTCTTGCGTGTGTCCACACCAGTGAGAAGCAGCCCGAGCTCGTCTCTCGGAGCAAAAGCACTGATCAACTGCCAATATCCGTTTTCAAGGTCGTGACCTTTTCTAGAAAGAACAAATCAAATCCTCTGTGACAGTTTTCAACCCGTCCAGGTCTTCGCAAAATTCTGCAATCCACACTTGAATGCCAAAAAGAGCTTTTTGCCTTTATTCTTAAGTTTTGTTTGCTATTCACACAACAGCCACAAAGAACAGATTACTTCAGAAAGACTCAAATATTCCTGTAAAACTTTACAAAGACATCTTACCCAGCATGCAGTATGTTAGTGTTTTCGCTGATCACTTGGAGAAAATCTGACTTGGAGACATCGATTGTCAAAATCACAGTCCAGTAGTTGTTGTTGTGATATTTCCTTCAGAATCAAAGTGATGGATTTACACACTGACAGAGACAGATATGCTCCGTCCCTCGAGTTGTTGGATTATCTAAACACAGCAGCCGTCATTATCATCTAAGTGTATTCCTCAGCACAGTTCATCGTGGCAGGAGATGGATCCCCACCTGCTCATAATGAGAAAATCACTGGTACAGAAAAGAGCAGGGAAGAGGAGTGTGTGTGTGTGTGTCTGTGTGTGTGTCTGTGTGTGTGTGTACAGATGAATCCTATAGAGGATCAGGGCAGGGTCAGAGGATAGGGAAAGTCCCCCCCCCCCCCCCCCTCCACCACCACAGCACCCTGTGGCTCTGTGCGCTCATCCTGTCCACCTATCAGCATTCAGCAGACCACCCTGGCCTCCTCTTATCAGGATGGAACCGATTTGGCCTCGCGGTAGTTTCCATGGCTGGCTTGTGTTTTTCTGCTCCTCCCCACAGAAAGTCACAGATCTGCCCTTTTTTATTTTTTCTTCTTCTTCTTTTCCTCTTGGTCTGGGATCCACTGTTTTGTCTGGCGTCTTTTTCCACTGCATCAGGTTCCTCCTCTCGTGACGTTTACAGGAGTCTCACAGGCCCGTGGACATTCTGGCCTCTTTCACAAACTCTCACTCAACTTAATCTCTCTCCCCCCCCCCCCATTCAGTCAGACCGACCAGCACGACTCTCCTCGTCCTCCCCTGTGTTTCCTTCCTCTCTCCCACTCAGCCTTTTGTGTGTCCCCCCCCCCAAAAAGAGCCCGCAAGCACTTTCCTTCATCTCAACAAAAAAAAGACATCTCTCCGCATCTTTGATAAATACGCAGCACTTTGGTCCCAGCGTGTCCCTCTCCCTCCCCGCGTGGCGTAACACCCGTCTGCCCCCCCGCCTGGAGTCTGATCTTCAGAGCGAGAAAATAAACAGAGAGGGTTGAGCGTTTGGTCGGCGGCTGAAGGTCACCTCTGTTTCCGAGCGATAAAAAAGGCCTCTGCTATTTTGACAGCTGGCCAGCTTACACCTGCTCCCCAGCTTCCCATCGGGCTCGAGGCAGATGCACAGATGAAAAAAAGAGTTAAAGCAGAGATCTTCGTTTTTTTTGTCAAAGTTAAAAAAGCTGAAAAGAAAGAAATAAAAGTGTGTCCTGTTCTTGGCACGCTGTCAACACGCCCTTGTTTTACTCCTGTTCCCACTGTGTCTTTTTGTTTCCATCTCATTCCTCATTCGGCTCATGTTGTTATTGTTTTTGTGTTTTTGGTCACGCATGTTTGTTTGTTTTCGTTAAGCGTCTTATTTTGTTTTTGTCTTTTGATTTGCTCCATAATTTATGTGTTTAATCCTTTGTTTTCAGTTGATTTTATTGGTGGATTTGACCCATTCCCTCTCTACCATGTCAATGAGAAACCATCTCATCTCCTCTTAAAGCCCATGTACCTGTAAGTATGACGGTGCTGTCATCCCATCCTACACTGTGTGTCCCTCTGAGTTGTAAATGTGACTGTTTGCATATCACCATTTGACGTTTGAGGTATTGCACATTTTGGGATACACTCATTTTACTACCTGTGTTGTGTTGTTTCCAATTTTACACCTTTGCTGCGGAGCTTCTTATCATTTGGTTAGGACGCAGTATAGTTTAGAGCACGAGCGACTTGAGGAGGCTGTGCAGACGGGTCCTTGCTCAGTGTCCGGGGATTCGAGTCATGTCTGGAGAGAAAAGCACTCTGTGAAACATGCTACATCCTGTCAGAGGGCTTTGGAGAATAAAAAGTCCTTTCACGGTGCTGTTTTGTGTGTTTTTGTGAGTGTCTGAAAGAAGCACACGAAGAGGAACGCACAAAAGAATCTGTCTCAAATTGGATTAATCAATTAAGGTGCAGATAATTTAACAACAATAGGCCTTGGAAGTTGTGTAATAAGTCTCGGCCAACGTGAAATGAATGTCTTATTAGCTCCTTGACAGTTTAATCAGCTCCGTCCCTAATGGGAGGAAGTTTTTTTGTCTCTTCAATCCACAGGGAGTTTTATTCTGGATAGATTCATCCAGGTGTGTGTTTGTGCATGTGTGTGTCCAATGGCTGCTAACCCTCTGCTCTTCCTTCCCTTGTTTCTCTCCTTTCCAGGTCTACGTAAATAGGAGAGCGTCCAGCTGGGAGGTGACACAGCAGGTTCCCACGGAGACAAAATGGCTGTTTTGACACAAACGTCCCCAGTGCACCGGGGCATGCCAGACATTCCTCCCCCTTCTTGATTTCAGTTCTTTAAACATGTCATTTACTGGTGTGCCGCCCAGTAAAGCCAACACTTCTCAGTTAGGGTCCATTGTTTCCCATGGAGAGATGAAGGGCCCTGAGAACGAGGGGGGGGGGGGATTACACTGGTACACTGGAACAAAGCCTCATATTGTGTATTTAGGGAAGTATCAATCATTTTCTTTGTGTTGAGTTCTTTGCTAAGGTCCCTTTGCAGCACTGACCTGCCCATACTGGTCTCGAAACTCCCCCAGAACATGACTGTATAGAACACGTGCAGCATATAAATACAGTGTGTATGTAACCAGGAACTGCCCAGCGTTCCCAGTCTGTGACTTCGAGAGGACTCAGTGATTTAGCGTGTCATTGCTGGTTTGGCTCAGATCTTGGCCGGAGGGCTGAATTACAGTGGAGCTCGTGGAATGAGCTATTGTGTGCCGCCTGTTTACTTTAGGCCAGGATCTGTGTGCATAAATACACAAGTGAAGCAGGAAGAGGCCGATGGAGGGGAGGGAACAAAAGCACCAAAACCTTCAGCGGCATCTGTCAAAAATAGAAAATGTAAATAATGAAGGGGGGGGGGGGGATTTGGATTGAGAGTCTGACATGTGAGGTAGTGTCAAGAATGAAAGGAGCATTAGCTTGCGAGCGGCGTTCAGACACAAGGAAACAGCATGTTGAGTTTTACCTTTTTATTTTTGGAGTCTTATTATTGTGACTATTTTCCGCCAACAGCCTCGTCAGAAGATGTGCCGAGAGCTTTTCTTCTCACTTCTCCTCTTAACTACTGACGACAACACATCAGGGCCGATCACACAAACACACACACGCACACAGACACACACACACACTCTCGAGCAAGGGTTGCACAGCGTATTTTTAACTTTCAGCGAAACAATAGCGATTGTTATACTACTTCATATTGCACACAGCAGTGTTTGAGTCCGTATGGGTATAGTCCTCAGTGTAGAAGTAGCATGGCTATACGTGAGTGGATCAGATGTTCGTCTCCTGTCGGTCAAACAGTTTAGATTCTCAATGGTGATAGTCTCAGTTGTGATTGTTTTATAGCATGTTTTTTACAGGGTTTGTATTGTAATTATGTGTATAACATCTTAAGTGATGACAAAATAGTAAATCAGTGTCTTCAGATGACTTTACAGTGAATGAGCTGGTGAATCTGGAACGGAAATCTTCTGCTGAGTAGTTTCTTACTCACATTTATTTTAATCTGATCCAGCAACCTTATAAGTTGATATACGGCAGAAGTGCATCATATCTCTCTCAACCGATTGGTGGCACTTTTTTAATTTCTTTATGTTTTATCTATCAGGACTAAACAGTCTGTTATGGCGCCTCACTGTTTGTGTGAATCACTAGTGACTCCTGGTGGCCAAAGTGTTCATGTACAGGTTACAAGGCCCCTGCCACAAGCCTGCACCTCCGTAAATCTCAGTGTTTTATCTTTCATTGATTTTTAATGGTTTCTCAAGGGTTTCTGGAAAGTAACTGTCATGTAAAGAGAGTCAGACCTTTTCCTGATTTATTTCAATACTACATGTCAGTCCTTTTCTTTTATCACTCAGGTTAAGGTCTGTTTTTAGCCACTGCAGTTTCAGTAAGATATTCATTTGATTGCAGTATATTTGCAAAATCTTAGAATGTCAATGATTTCTATAATCAAAACAGTAGCGAACAAAGCAGTTATTTTTGTCCATTTAGCAGCTCAAAATAAAATTCTTCATTCTATTCATTCGATCTTACAATTTTGATCCTGAAAATCAATTGACCCATTTCTGCCGGCTAATGTCTCAATGATGGATTTTTATTTGTTATTATACTGGATAGATGCAATAATTGATATGTACTTATTGTCTTTTATAATTTAATGTCCACACACTCCTGGTAGTTTATATCTGGGGTGTGGGTTAGTTCAAAACACAGATCACCTCATACTGTAACATAATCATTACAAGTAGTGAAATGCTACTAAAGTCATTACGTCAACACTAGTCTTCCTCTCAGTGCAATACAGCCTCAAACCTGGTATGGTTGTCAAAGTATTTTTTCCCCACTGAGAAATAAAAGCACCTCTGTGTAGATAATAATTTTTCTCTGCATAGAAAGTGGAAAAGTGGATGTTTTTGTATTTCTCTTTATTTCGTGTCCTGTGTTTCTCCTGTTCCCATGTGATCTGATTGCATAATCCTATATCCTGAACTGTGCTTTGTGTTCATGTAAATAGGTGTTTGTTAATAAAAAGAATGTGCTCTTTTAATGACCTTGTGTTGTGTCATATAGTCGAGGTTTGAATTTTGTAAAAACGTAAACGACGCACAAACGGCTGAACCTCTTAAAATGTTTATTATAGAAAATAGTCTGTGAACTCTGACAACACAAGCAACCAGCACTCTTGATTCTGATCAGTTCAAGGGGAAAATTAGCACAGAAGGAAAAACTCAAGGCCACTCATGTAACACCTGTAGAGCAGTGACTTCTCTACTGCAGCCCTCAGGACATGAACGCACGAACGCTGCCCCTGATGACGGCTCTGCAGATGGGGCAGTGACGCAGGCTGGCAGCGCAGTCGCCACACACCACCAGGTGACCACAGGGGATGAAGACGATGGACACCAGCTTGTCCATGCACACCTTGCACGTCCTCTCCTCCTGCAGCTGCCTCAGCATCTCCTCTGGACTGGGGTCCTTCACTGTTTGTCAGATCACATGTAGAAAGAAAGAAAAAAAACACATGAAGAGACACACACAGAAAATACAAGCTCAGTGTTATGTCTGAAGCCGGACCGCTGCAGGATAGAGGAATCGCATGTCAGCAGTTCAATGGTGTAATTCGTTATGAAAGTATTTCAAGAACAAAAGTGGCTTTTATTCCCGATAGATGTTGACCTCTGACCTTTCCCTTTGATGGGTGTTTGTGTTCTCACACTTCCAGCACTGGAGCCCTGCGTCGTCTCAGTATCTGAAGAGAACAAACATTAAAGAAAGACAGTGACACACCACTGAAATATATCAAGTTAAGCTTATGCTACTTGAGTATAATTGTGTGAATAGTCACAAATTACTACAAAAACTTAAAGAAGCCTAAGTAAATGTACTTGTCCTACATCATCTGCCATGACTGTCATATTATGATATATTATATAACAGCGGGAACCATTTCATCGGCATGATACAGATACATCTTCCTCTGATGGGTCACAACATACCTGTTTAGGGCATATGACAAGATCATTGGAAAACAAAAGGAACAGGAAGGAAAGATTTTGGGGACTCTCTCTACTACCTTTTTCAGTTTTCTTCATCTATAGGCCTAAATCCAATTTTTGAAATTCAGAGGGGAAATTTAAAAAGGCTCCAACCAGACATGTTTACCATGCAATGTATTTTAGAAGTGTTGATGTAAAATAATAATCTAGAAAGTAACTAACTATGCAGCTGGCCAATACATGTAGTGGCGTAAACACTACAATGGTGGCAGCGGAATGGAAGTAAACGTTGAGATACTGAAGTATATCAAAGAAAAGTACTTTAAGTTAAAAAAAAGTACTTAGTTACTCTCCAACCACCTGCTGTTACCTCTGCTCTGTGGCCCCCTCTGTCTTTCCTCCTCCTCGGCCTGCAGAACGTCGGTGACCAGGTCAGACACTGACATGTAGTGCTGGCCCGTCAATAGAAACTTGGTCTGGACCAGACTCTCCACCAGGCCGGCTTCGAAGCCCATCTGAACCACGGTCTGCACCACAGGAGAAAGCATGGCTGAGGAGGCCGCCAGCCCTGCGACCACATCTGAGAGACGAGAGGGAGGGCGAGGGGAGGAGGAGAGGAGAGGAGAGGAGAGGAGAGGAGAGGAGAGGAGAGGAGAGGAGAGGAGAGGAGAGGAGAGGAGGGGAGGGGAGAGGAGGGGAGAGGAGAGGAGAAATTGCGCAGCTTACGTTTATCTGCCATTTCAAACCACAGATCTCCTTTATGGATCTGTTGAAATGGATTATAAGTGTGATTCCGGCATTGTATGGAATAATTGGCCTCTCCTGTCTGCCGCTCCAACAGTCAAATTATTTCCATAGTGCTCCCTAACTACTGCAATCCAATAACAAACATAAGTCCTCAGTGCTGGAGAAAGGTCTGCTTTTATCCTTCAAATCCCTGTTTCAATCAAGGAGGTTCTCTCGAGATTCACTCATCGTGCTGCAGTTTCGCTTTTCTTTCATTTGAAAAACCCACTCGGCCTGTTTGCTCTACCTTTCCCCCCTGTTGTGTGAACAAGGAGGAGTGGATGTGGACATTTTGATGACGTGCATCAAAGACGGAGGCTGACGTTTATGTCCCCATGTCCTTCATTTACTGCCTTTTAAAAACATTTGATAGAACTTACCATTTCTGGAGCCGATATCTCCGCTCGTCGAGGTCGGAGATCCACCCTTGAAATTAGAATCAGAGCAACGTGACATATAATAATTTGTAATTGTTGTAATTGTTCTTCTTGTGTCTGCAGTGTGACAAACAGATATTATCCAGATGCGAAGGATTCTCACCACAGTCTCACCCAGATGGAAATGAGCATCCTGGATGTTGCTGATATACTCCTGCCCCCTCGACTGGATTAAAAACTCACACCTGAGGAATATAAATATGTTATCTTGTTGTTTTTTTCTATCTCAGAGCAGAAACCAATGCATAGCATATCAATGAAGCCTAATTTGCCAGTGCATAAAAAACAGGAATATTATGTGTTCGACAAATGTGTGTGTACTGTTTCCTAGTCCTGGTGTTACCGTGGAAACCACTTGGCATGCTCCTGCCAGGGGTCGTCTCCCGGCTCCCAGTTCCTCAGGCCGCCGTCACAGTAGAAGCATTTGACATTGTCACCGTGACCTGTCGGGACGAACCAGACTGCTGTTAGAAAAAGGGCAGTGACACCGACTGGACGGAGAAAATCCACTTACACTCCACACAAGATTAAATAACACAACTGAATGTGTTTGATTTGAGGGGGGGATCTCTTTACAAACCATAAACTGTAAATTTAAAGAAATGGTAATCCACATTTTTGCAAAACAAAACTAACATCATAAGCTTCACAAAAGTGCTCCTCATACTTTAACAACTTTCTATAGGTTTCATGATATTGTGTCCACACCCTGTGTATTGCCTGAAGCTGCGGAGCCCTACTTCTCTAGCAGCCCCAGCTTTGTCCAGGTTGTTCTGTCCACAACAGGATGACTCAGCAGGACAATTGTACCATGAACCCTCTCACAAAAGAAAGGTCACTCTAGCAGAGCCTGGGTCAGTGCTGAACATTTCACTCTAATAAACGCCTGGATACTCCAAAAATGAAGAAAGCAGATATATATATATTAAGTTACAGATGCTATCAGGTTTAAGAGTGAGACAGTGAGCACCTGTGTAGAAAAATCCTGCTCTAGTCAGAATATCTGGCTGGATCGAGGCCTCGGTGGGCCAGTTGTGGAAAGTGGTGAGCCGGGAATCCTCCGCCTCCATCTCTGGATACACCGCTTGTCCAGCTGTCCCCTGGTCATCCATAGTCATTCTCTGGAGCTGGCTCAACAACTGGCCGTCCACGGAGTCCGAGAATCCAACTTGGAGAGGGATGTTCCCCACGGCTTGGCCCAATATGAAACTGCAGGTGGGGAAATGCCTCCTGTGCTCCTCGGCCGGGCTGTCCCCGTGGACCCAACATCTTAAAATCCCCCCGCAACAGAAACACTGGACTTTATCTCCGGGGCCGCGGAAGAAGAAGCCCGCTCTGGCCAGCTCTCCAGACGTTACAGGTGCATCCGCTGGCCAGCTCTGTAAAGTTCGAAGTCTCGTCGTTTCTCTTCTCATCCGAGGCTCCTCGAGGATGGGCACCATAGTACTTCTGTCATCCGTCATTCTGTGGCAAGTAGCTTTTCCTTTCTCTTTGTATCCTGTGCCAGTCATCCCTTTTGCGGTCCATAGTGGAGCGCACGCTGAACTGAAGGTGAGTGCAGCACAGCGACTGGAATAATATGATCAGCTGTGTGGGCCTGAACGCTGGCCTACAGGAGACTGCTTTCCAGAAAATCCACTACATGCCAGAGTGTGTGCTCATTGATGCATGGATGAATGACAGCCTGAATATGACATGTTGCTCTGCCTGTTAGGGGTAAAGGCCCAACATCTAAAGAACTGTGGATGTGTACTTTAAACCTAACAATGTTGATGTATCCCTTTTGAAGGGAAGTTAGAGTGATATTAAAGTATAGCAGCTAGAACAGAATAAGCTCACAACTGATGATTCCGCACAGTAACAAAGTGATTATTGTGCTGGTTATCCAGTTAGAGTTCACTGAGTTCAACTCGTAAAGACCTTTCGATGTATCGGAAGCACAAAAGTGACTTTTTTTGCTGCCTATCTTAAACGTATTGACACTGATCAGTCTCTCTGCTTGTTGTTGAAGGACTCGACTTCAGAGAAAACGTTTGAGGTGTGTTAGTTGCTGTGGTAAATTTAAGGAAATTAACTCAAATAAATAAACAAATGGCTCGGATGGTTAACCGTTATATTTCTAACTCCAAATGGGCTTGAACACTGGAATGCACTGATTTATATATGTATGTAGGCTGTTTTATTGGATGGCCTGTGACCTAGGTTAAAATTATTTTAGTTTGCTGGTATATCCGGAACTCTTATTTTGGAAAAGACGAACCAGAAGTATGTTGTGTTGATAATCTGTGAATGGGACATAGAGTTGGTGGCACAGTTCAGACAAAGAAGCCTCAGTATTGATTTTTTACAATTTTCTATAACTAGAGGCGACCCCTGTAACCAGTGGAGACATTTGTAAGGAATCGTTGATACAGATTTTATTAAGGCTACTTCATGTCTTTGGATAGAGTTTAGTGGTGTTTATATAACATTTTACTTTGAAGGCCAGCGGCCTCTGTTTCTTAAAGTTTTTATTGTACAAGTTGGATAAAGATACAAGTTGACTCAGAGTTCGATCAGATAATAAGATCACACCGATCATCATTCATTTACGATTAGAACAATGAAATAAGGCAATAACCCATAAAGTCCTCTGGCAGGAGCCTTTAAACTGATCGAGATTCTGAGGGGGACAGAGCTTCCTTTAAATAAAACCTCAAAGCGTACTCTTATAATATACCACGTGCCCTGATTATAGTTGTATCATTGTATTGGGAGTTCATGCTTGAATCTCTGTCACATGTTTTGTGTTTTAATCTTTTCTGCCTGTATTTTTATTAGATTTTTGTTATGCTTATGTATTATTTACTTTACTTGTGTATTTTTATTTGTGAAGCACAATTGTTTGAGAAGTGCTACAAACATAAAGACATAATTATTATAATTATCATGACAGTTTTCAATATTCAACGTGAACAACTGCAGGTGGTTAATTCTCCATGCATGGAGCCTCCTTGTGGTGAACCAGAGTAATAATTTTTGCTATTGAAGATAAGAAAAGACAAGATAATCCTTTATTAGTGCCACAATGGGGGAAATTGCAATATTACAGCTCGATGATCAAAAATAGGCATCAGTTAGTAGTAATAAGCAACATGCAATACTTAAATGTAAGGATAATAATACTTTAATGTACTTATTTACTGTATTTACTGCAGCCTGTCCATGTCACATTGCTACAGTCATCCTCAGATTATCAAAACATCCTCTGCAGTGGTGAATGTCAGCCTGTTACGAGCCACACGCATTCACACCCTCACACATGACTCTCTCTGAGGTTTCTGTTATTTCCACTGTCAGAAGGTATTTTTTTCTTGTTGAGCCCTGAGACAAATTTATGATTACCCAAATACAAATAGAATGTGATTGATTTATTGATTGATTGATAGACTGACACCCTGAGCACCCACCCACTCTTCCACACACCCTGTCTATAGATATCTGTGTCACCTGAAGATGCAGCATGGTTCTAACTCTATGAGGGATTTAACGAATGCATTATTACACACCAGTGATTTGGCCTCAAAGATACAAAAATAGAATCATAACATAACACAAGATATTTCACAGTTAAGTAAGGCAACACAAAACAAAAACTGTTAGATTAACTGACCTGTTATGCCGGCAGAGGTTGAAGTCGGTGTATCAGTGACTGTCAATGCTGGTAACTGTTCCTCAATGGGTAAAAGTTCTTCCTCACTTTCAGGTGACTGTAAGTCTGCTGGGGGTGAACCTGCAAAGATAAAATAAATAAATCAACAAATAAAAAAAATGTAATTATTTTTTTTAAAATGTGTCATGTCATATTAAAAGACTATGTAGCCATTTGCCATCAAGAAAAACCTCACCTGCTGTATCATCAGCTGTGGAGGCACTGACACTTGATGACACATCGGGGGCAGGTACAGTTGGTTGTGCTCCAAAATACTTCAACAGTGTTCCTGAAAAAATAACATTGCAAAAGTGCATAGTTGATAGTGAGTTTATGAAAAATGAGTTTATTTTGCCATCATTACTTACACTCATCAACAAACAATTCCACACCTAACCATTCCTATTCTAGTGAGGCAAAATAAGGCACAGCCTAATTGCAGTGTGGTGAACACTTAACATCCTAAATATAATATTAATACAATATAAGTATATTTTTATCACAGACGTCTCCTCACTTCAACATGGTGTTTTCTCATAAAGACCAATAGGCCATCTCTCAACAAAGATCTTAGAGCAGAGCGCACATTGTGCTCCATCTTTGGCTGAGATGTCACTTTTACTAACGTGCACAGGCACAGCAATGCTAGCTTGCATCCCTTACACCTAGAAGGTTAAGTTCACCTTTGGCTGTTTCCTCCAATATAAACCGATATCTCACGGACTAAGACTCTGCACTTGTGTGTACGGTCACATACGGTTATAACGAACTTTGATAACGGGGCTAGCGGGCTAGCCACCATGCTAACTGCGGTGGGAACAGCGCAAAAACCCGCTGACTTTTACCCACGGCTGTCATGACACTGTTTCTCAAACACCGTCAGGTTAGAAGCAAACACTTGGTAGTAGTTAGTATCGGCTGTCCGTGCTGACTGTGTGTGGAAGCTGGGCGGAAGCTAGCTGCCTCCGTGTAGCTTCAAGCTGTTGCAGCTGTTGAATTAGCAACGCAGTTTGGAAACAAGACCGGGGAACCGCTGCGTTAAGACACAATAACAAAAGCATTTTGACCCGCTGGGTGTCACTTTATTCAGCAAAAACTGTCGCGTCATCAACATCCTTTTTCTGTTGTCATCGTTCACTGTGTGTGAGGAGCCGGGAGGACGTAAATAAACCAGCGTGGACTTCTTCTATATACCTCATGAGGTAGGCTTGTCTAAGCTCGACTTCCGTCTCGCCATCTACTGTTCTGGCGGTGAATTGTTTTCACAACAAAAAGGCTCGTAGAACTATAAATCAAAAAGGGTCCGTCCGATCCGTCATTCCGAAACGGACTCGGAGAAGCATACAGAGGCCTTTAGTCGCTGTCAGACTCACCACTATGTCACATTTATAAAACAGTACTGTTTTCATGTAGCTAGCTACTAGTGCTAATGTCCACCTCAGTCAGCGAGCTAACGTTAGATTAAGCCTGGCAAGAGCTAGCAGTACATGTTTGATTGAACATCCTAAACACTGCCAATATCGTTGACATCTGATATACACCTAGATAAATGTATATTAATGAGATACATACATTGTTGATGAATATAGCTCATGTGATGGCAAATATAAGATGACATTAACTCGCTAGCTAGCTAGCTAACTCCTATGATAGCTTGAGCTGCTCCTCCCTCAAATGAGTTCAAAACATATTTTAAATAATCATGCAATCATACCTTTATCTTGCTCTTTTTTCTCATCTTCTGTCCTTTTCTTTTTCCGTTTTTGGGCACCAGAGAGATACGTCCTTTTAGATGACATGCTTATATATGTCCCTTCCAACTTAACCTTGAGTATTATGCAGTGTCTGTCTATGACCGCGAATTATCTGTCAGCAGATTGAGCACGCAGTTGATATGCATGACTTGAACGCTGGCAGATATATTGATCGTAAAATCAGAATTGTCTTGTATAGATGTATTCTTTATTTCATTCAATCAGGTCACTTGTTTAAGTTATTTAATATTATTATTATTATTATTTTTAATTATAATTTTTTTTTTCCTGGCGGTCAGGAGGCCCCAAGCGCCCGCTTGTATCGCTTATGCCTCGGGCCGGGCCTGGCGCACATCATGCGCAGAAGCCCATTGCGCACATCATGCGCAGAAGATCACTGCGCACATCATGCGCAGAAGCCCAATGCGCAGGAATTGCGTGCGCAGTTTTCTTTTTTTTTTTAATTTAATTTAAATTTAATTTTTTTCATATTTAATAATTTTAATTTAAAATATATGGCAGTTAATATAATTCAGAGTTCAGTATATTGCCGGCATCAACAGAGGAAAGAGTGGGACTCGAACCCGCAAACGCCAGCCACTTTACCAACTAGGCCACACCGTCTGCAGATTTCCATGAGGAATTAAGCAGAACAAGAAGATGGACAAATGATCGTGTGTGTGTGTCCGTGTCATTCTATGCGGCTTAGCCTTACTTAAAAGTTACATTTATATTTTAGATATTGGATGATTTAACATGCTTTAGAAACTTATTGTTAGAGAATAAACCAGTAGTTTACAACCTTATCTTCTGACGCCTTTCAAGAATCACAGTCTGCTGCTGCTTTTGGTTTCCATGTGATGTCTTGAGGCTGCCCCCTGCTGGCTGCTGGGTTCATCTGCACTCCAGCTGTTGTCCTGAATGAGCTTTGCTGATAATAATACTGCATAGTCACAGGCAGTATGCGTTGAGAGCACAGCATCCTTGTTTAAATGTTACTATCAACACATCTCCTTTGGTACTCTGTGTGCAACAAGCATACTGTGTCAGAGTGAAAATTAAAATGAATTACACTGCATACAGTACAAGCGACACAAAAGTGTTGTACTTACAGGAGAAAACCTCCTTCAAAGTCATACACAACACAATATGGATGATGGGTACACAGTTGTAGCGATGGTGGATACTTGTGTATTCAAAACACATGAGCTTTTGAAAGACCTACCTCTTACATAACTAACCGTCAAGTAGATAAACTATTAGAAGAATGTAGATAAACCATTAATATTAGAAGAAGAGAATTTCCTTCTCAAACAGAGAAACTGTCTCTGTTTACACCTTAATACTAATATAGCACTAAAAGCCAAAGCAAAGAATTTAATCATTTCAACATGCATCAGTAGAAATTCAATTATCTGAAATAGTTTTAATAAAACATGCACTTCAAAGTGTAGGTGTGCTATGTCTTGAAAAACAGCTTCGGATTCCAATCACTTGTCTGTGCATATCTAACCTTCTAGAGGCCAAGAATGAATTACGAAATGTGAAAAAAAAAATGTTTTAAAGAACCTAAACAACCACAGCCTCACAACAGTTCCTCATAGCAGCATCATGCATACAAAGAGAAGTATAAAAACCTACTCATTTTGGCAGCATAGTAGGGACATTTGCTGATGTCATCACCCATGGCTCCATGGACAGGCAAGCCAGCATCTAAAACCTCCTCCTGGATGGCCCCCTGTGTGAACAGTCAGGCGGCGGCTCGCACAGAATGTGCGCTTCCACCTCAGGTGTGTCCCTGACGTACACGCTGCGGTGATAGACTGCAGTTAGAGTCAAAGATGAATCAAAAAAAGATTAAATTATCAGGTGCACAATTCAGAAAGCACAATTCAGAAAAGTTAGGGGATTGGAAAGAACAATATAGAGGTAAGAATTACCCCAATTGTGGACATCATTGTTTATTTTTGTCGATATGACATGATATGCTATCAGTACAGCTGATTTCAGACTCTTTTTATATTTTTTATTATGTATTTTTATTGTTTTTTATAGCTTACAATTTTGTCTGCCTGTGTGTGCATCTGTATACAGTCCAAACGTTCTTGGGGATGCATGACACTTTGCGTGTGTATGGTGGGGGGGCGCCAATTGGAAATCTCGCCTAGGGCGCCAACATTGCCAGGGCCGGCCCTGAGAAGTGTATCAGATGCACCGAGGCCCTCTGCAGAACAACCACACACAGTCTGCTGATCGTTGATCCCCCCCCCCCCCCCCCCCTGGCGCCGTACACAGCCCCGGAGTTTGCAGGGAAACGTCTCCAGAGCACGTGTGCACGTGAGTGAACTTCGTACACATCGAATGCATACGAGTTGTTTATCATGCAAATCACAGACTGTAGCTTCAGTCACCTGTTTTCCAAAAAAGAATGGGAAGGTCGCATCCCCCCCTCTCCCCTCCCCTCCCTCTCGTCTCTCTCTCTTTCTCTCTCTTTTTTTTTTACCCCCGCAGGGAACGACGTGAACTGCAGCGGCTCGGAGCCCGGATGGAGCAGCCATTGGGGAAGTGTACGGGGCTTTAACGTTTTCTCTCTCTGGAATATAAGAAGAAAAAAAAGACAAAGTAAAGGCGAGGACAGAAGTGCGCCCGAGACCCGCAAACAGCTCCGAGACCCCCGCACCGACCCGCAAACACCCGCGCACCAGGACCCCGCGGCCGCTCCGAGACCCCGAATCCGCGGCGAGCAGACTTGAAGTGTGGAAGTTGGGAGACGTGCACACAGCGGAACACACACAGCTGAGCTAGCCCGCACGCTAAAGCCGCACAGCTAGCCGCGGAGCTAACTTGAGCTGGGGGGAAGTTGCCTGTTCTCCTCCACGTCGCGGGGCTCGAGAATCCAGTCACAAGCTCAGGCTCTGTGCGAACACCCGGGACCTGCTTCATGAATTATGTCTGCCACAAGCATTGACCCTCAGGTAGGAAGGACGCGGCGCCTTGTACGGGGGAGGGGGGAAGCTAAGCTACCCGCTAACGTTGACGATTTACTGGGCTACGGCTATTCCTCGGAAGAGCTAGCTAGCTACTTGCGCTGGCCGGTGCTCCTAGCTAGCAGGTTAGCAACATTCCGGGGAAACGGCTTCACCTTTTACTGAGCGTCTAGGGGAAGCGACACCATTATATTTGACTGAAATATTGTTGAATGCATCTTTGTGTGAATCTATTGTATTAATGGCGTCGACTTTAGCAGGAAGAAAAAGCCTCCTTCTAATCCCGAATACGTGAAACCTGAAGCTAACGACTGGAAGCTGAAGCTAACCCTCTTTTGTCAACCACAACTTTTAATGGAAGATGCCTCAAATGCCTGCTCGATATCCCGCCACATGTCCCCAACGTGTTGTTTTTAACTTCATTCAAGATGTGTTCACGCAATTAATGCCATTTAAATGGAGGAGGGGGGGGGGATACGTAAGTGAAAGTAAGGCAAAGTTGTGCGTGAATCACAATTGTGCATTTTAACCTGCAATGCTCTAGTGTGTATCTCCTACAGCCTACTGGTAATTTAACTAGTTTTTGCTCCAGACGAACGTTAACTGAATTGTTTTGCTTCTGCCTGTGTCTAGACAATATGTGAAGCTGCACTGTCAACCTGTGTGTTTTGTGTGAATCTCAAACTGTGTCTTCCATGTTTCCTCTTTCCATGTTCCAACCTGGATGCAGAGATCAAAAGGACAAGCGTCTAAAGGTGAGTGGAAATATCACTGAACATCTATTCGGTGGTATGGGGTTTGGATCTCTACTCCGGGCCCACAGTTCATCCCCCACTAAATACACCAGCCCATCATGGACTCACACTCCGGCTCGGACACACATCTCTTTCACACTACAGCAAATTAGGTTTAGTGTATTCCTGCATCAAATGTTGGGGTCTTTTGTACAATATGATCACAAGGTACAGAATCTGGTGGTGTCGTTTTTATTTTCGAGTTAATCTACTCTCATCACCATCCACATTATTTAGGAGGGAGGATCTCCTCTGAAATAATTTGTCTCGCTCTAGGGTGAATTATATTCATCCGATGTCAAATATGAATACCGAGCACAATACATATTGAGCCGGGACACCCGTGGAAATAATAGTGTTTGCAGAGACATTGAAGTAGAGCATCCACCATGTTATTAAATGGGCAGGTTAATTTCAGAAACCTCTCATTATCACAAACCTCCAATCATGGGGAACGGACTCTTTTCAGTTTCTTTGTCAAATGACAGCATCCATGATGAGAGGATATATTGTTGTGTAAGCATTTTTTCGCCCCTTGCACAATGGTGGTGTATAAAGTCTGTGAAGAACTGGCATTCACATTTAGGATTTACTAGCGATATGCCGTCCAAATCTGTCTTTTGAGGACAAAGCACTGAAAGATTGTTTCAAATGTCTGTAATTGCTATTTCACAGAGAGTGGAGATTGTGGTCAGCTTGAGTTCTAGTAGATTGTCAGAAAACTCACACTTGCAGCACAATGCACCTGGCTACTGTCCGCGTGCTGTAGCAGGGATATTTCAATAAAATCAGAAAATGTGTATAATTAAACTTAAGTCAAACTGATCAGTGACCAGAGAAAGAGTTCTGAGGAATGGAATAATGGCAGGCGGGCCCTCTAGAGCCAGTGTCCTCACGTCATTTTGACAAAAATAGGACCTGAAGACGGGGTCATATATACTTGGCAAACATGAGGCTGTATGGAACACACAAGGCAAACCGTTGTAAAATACTTACTATCTCCTAATTGATTCACAAGGTTTCGGGTCCCTAAATTGCAATGGAAACACATTTTTTTTTATTTTTATTTTTTTTACAATTGATTATAGAAGGAGCAGGAACATTACATTTTATGGTATGTTAGCCATAAAAGGTACTAATACGCCTGATTATCAAAATGGTTTGTCCATTAATCAGTTAATGGATTAATTGACTTATCATTTTAGCTGCAGTGCTTTCAATATGTCCACAGTCGCTTCTCTATGTGAAGAAGCAAACTACCCACATTTAAGTTCACCATTAATGCTTCATACTCAAAACATCATCTGCTGGGTGTTGGTCAGTTACTCATTACAATTATTGCTGGCAACTGTTTTGTTATGGCCTCGTAATTGTATTTTATATGATGTTCATGTCATCTTTGATTTACTGCAGTTGGTTAGAGGGTGAAGTGACACTGTAGTCGTTTTTCAGTCATGACTCCCTGGTCAATTTCAGAGAATTGTCTACAGAGTTTACCCAGAGTAACGCAGCTGGAGGTTTTCAGGCAAGAGGTGGGGCAGCCAATTGTGGAAGGCAGATACAGGAAGTAACATGATTTGGTTTGAAGCACCCGACATCTTCATCGATGTTGACTTAATGTGTGTCATTGCTTTTCACCGGGAGGTGCTTGTTTTAGTTTTGTTTTCATTTTTGCCTCCGTTTCGGTTAGAAGCATCATCAACTCCCCGCACTCGCTCGCGGTGAATCACGCTAGGGATCGGCTGCTGTGTTCACAAAATCAAATTGTCTTGGATTTCTACAGACTATCTATCTCTTAACTATTATTATTTACCAATAATGTGATGGTGAATTAAAATAAATGAATCTCAACATAAATCAATATGATCAATATTTGAATGGTGTTCGGTAATAGCAGAAAGATGATCACAATGGCCGCTGTTGCAGTCTGTACCTTTTTAAAACTAGGCGCTGTCCTCCCTACATGTGTTTAAAATCTTAATTGTGTAACCTTTATTTTGTTGCAGTGCAAAATGGTTCACTGCATCAGAAGGAGACTGTCCATGACAATGACTTTGAGCCTTACCTCACTGGTCAATCAACTCAGGTAAAACTCCATCTTCTGAGAATTGTTAAGAAATAACACGCAGTTAAAACCAATAACACATTCTTTATAAGGATATTTTCTGTCATGATGTATAAGTGTGTGCACAATCGCACAGTGAGAATGAATTAACTTTCTAATTACATGTATTGAGCATTAAACGAGACAAAACTGCATGTAAATAGTAACCTTTACATGGACAGCACACATTTGTAGAAGTATAACATGATCTGATTAGTGATTAGACTAGTTTTGAATTCTATTCTCAGTTAAATTATTGTATATTTCTACAATTAATGCCAAATAAATTAATCATTGAAGTTCAAACTGGAGATGAAGATATGTTCTATACAATAGAACTTGCAGTTTAATTTACTGAGCTGTTTAAGACAATGCTGATTTGTGATTCTGCTGACTTTCCTTCATCCAGAACAACAGCTACCAGTCCATCACCGACCCCTACCTGTCCAGCTACTACGCCCCCTCCATTGGATTTCCGTACCCCCTCAGTGAGGCTCCCTGGTCCACAGGAGGGGACCCTCCTATTCCATACCTCACACCCTACGGAGCCTTAAGTAATGGAGACCATCATTTCATGCCGGACACGGTGTTTGGCCAGCCGGGGGGCCTGGGAAGCAGCATCTACCCCCACAGGTTTAACTTTTTCCCTGAAAATCCTGCCTTCTCTGCTTGGGGCACAAGTGGTTCCCAGGGCCAGCAGACTCAAAGTTCAGCTTATGGTGGCAGCTACAGCTATCCTCCCAGCTCCCTGGGGGGTACCATGGTGCCTGATGGTCAGACGGGCTTTCACAGTGACACCCTCAACAAAGCCCCTGGTATGAACAGCCTGGAGCAGGGCATGGTTGGCCTGAAGATCGGAGGGGATGTCACAGGACAGGGATCCGGCATCAAGGCTGTGGGATCTGTGATTGGTGGACCTGCAGTGGCCACAGGAAATGGAGCCACACCTATTGGCATGCCCCCACCTAAACCCACCTCCTGGGCGTCCATTGCCAGCAAGCCCGCCAAGATGCAGCAGCTGAAATCTAAGGTAAAGCCAGGGATGACCAATCTAGGAGGAGCTCTGCCCCCGCCCCCCATCAAACACAACATGAACATTGGGACCTGGGAAAAGGGCCCAGGGACTAAAGTAGCCACAGCTCCAATGCAGCAGCAGCAGCATCTAGGCATGCCTCATGGTATGTCTCATCAAGCCGCCATGCAGCAAGGACCCATGCAGCCCCCTCACCAGTCGATGATGCAGCCCCAGATGCAGCCTATGGCCTTACAGCCCCCCCATCATCATCATCATCAGCACCATCAACCTCCACCTCAGCCCTACCAAAACCATACCCAGCCCCCACCCCCCCAGACCCGCTGGGTTGCCCCCCGCAACCGTAACCAAGGTTATGGGCAAGGGGGCCCCTGCCCAGACGGTAGTGGTGTGATGGGTCTGGTTTGTGGTGGGAACATTGGCCCCCAATCTTCTGCCAACCAGGGACCTGGTGGAGAGTCCCATCCAGTGCTGGATAAGCTGCGTGCCAACCACAGCTACAATCCCAAGGAATTTGAATGGAACCTGAAGAACGGTCGTGTCTTCATCATTAAGAGCTACTCTGAGGATGATATACATCGCTCCATCAAGTACTCGATCTGGTGCAGCACGGAGCACGGCAACAAGCGGCTGGACTCAGCCTTCCGGGCCATGAATGCTAAAGGTCCTGTGTACCTGCTGTTCAGTGTCAACGGCAGTGGTCATTTCTGCGGTGTGGCGGAGATGCGTTCACCAGTGGACTATGGCACCAGTGCTGGTGTTTGGGCACAGGACAAGTGGAAGGGCAAGTTTGACGTGGACTGGTTGTTTGTTAAGGATGTGCCTAATAGCCAGCTTCGCCACATCCGCCTGGAGAACAACGACAACAAGCCAGTGACCAACTCACGCGACACCCAGGAGGTCCCTCTGGAGAAGGCCAAGCAGGTGCTCAAGATCATCGCTACCTACAAACACACCACCTCCATCTTTGATGACTTCTCCCATTATGAGAAGAGGCAGGAGGAGGAGGAAGAGGTGCGTGAGGTGGGTAAAGTTACCTCACCATTTTACATTTAAAATTTCTTTGGCACCTTGATTAGAGTTAGTGTATCTAAATATATTTTGTCTTAACTGACTGTTTTGTGTCTCTTTTGTTCTTGTCCATTTCCTCTTACTCGCTTCCTTTGACAGACCTTTGAACCTCCTCCGATACAGAACCGCTCTAGGTTGGATCAGGTAAAGAACTGTCATACTTATAAAACAGTAGTTTTAAGATTTTTTTTCCTGAAATTCATTGAAGATTACTCTTGTGTTTTTAGTGCAGTGAAGGTGATAATGTTGATAGTCTGATATTTTATTTCTGCTTTAAATGGATAAATTCAAAATGTACTACAGTTTACTGTGCTGTTGTCAGTTTCTTTATCTAATTATATATGTTGTTTCTTTCCCAACAGGAGCGCCAAAACAGGAATAAACAATAGAGGACATTCATCCTTGGCTTGATCAACAGTTACACTAGGACCTTTGATTTAAGAGACAGAAGAATATGAAAATGCAACCAAGCCCATTTTTTTTTTCTCTATTTAATCCTGGTGAATCTCTACCATTGTTGAGACTTGTGCTTTTTTGCCCCATAAACCACCCACTTCTTGTGCAGGGATAACAAGCTGATTTAATGTATTACCAAGCCGCCACCACCCTCTTTAGTTCAGCTTTTTTTCTTTTTTAAATATTTTTCTTCCCGTTCAAGCTCGTACTCTTCTCTCATCACCAGACTGGTTTTCTCTCTACTGCTCCCACCCGCTCCTCTTTCCAATTGAATCAGGGTTTGACTGCACCATGGAGGAAAAAAATCTGCCACTTTATATTTCAGTACAATCAGGAACAGAGGTGTCCTGCCCCTATTTGTCCATGTGGGGGCAACATTGCCATGCTTCAGAGTTTTAACTGTGCCAACAGGGTTGGAGGATCCCAAAGGCAATGTCGGACTTGGAACTGTGCGATATTAAAACTTCAATGATTTATCTATTTTTCATTCAGATCGACAAAATCTCTATTTTTTGGCTTACTACTGACAATTTTCATTTCAGAAAGCTGTTTTCTGGAGCCTTAATGTTTTTTTCTTCTAATTATTGGTGACTTCTCAAAAGAACTGCTCAAAACAGTGACACTGCTGGAGAAATCAGGGATAGTGTGAAGTCACACGGGACTCGAGACATTTCAGAGGAGGAATTGCAAAGGCCTCTGGGAAAGAAATAACGGATGTTTCCTCCACAACCAGAACTCTCACCATTTAAATCAAAAATTGTACTATTGACATCCTCCACACCCCCTCTGCTTTGCTTTCTTCTTGTTTGTCTTAAAGGGGTCTTTTGTATGTGTCATCAGGAGATTCTGCTTGTGTACGCAACCCAGTCTGAGAGAACTGTCGCATCCACCATTTTAAATTGTTTTATAATCAGTTGAAAATGAGTTGTCGCTTTTGCATTTTTGTTCCACAAAATGGAGGGAGGGTTCACATGTTTGTCCATTCACCATCATTCTGTCTTAATCCTGTTTTTTTTGTTTTTCCTTTTCCTTGAATTCGGTTTTGCTAAGTCTATCATGTTGGTCGTAATGCTAAGCTTTAACGTAGGAGCCTATATATTCATGGAGAAAGCCTAAAAATGTATAACCTAAAAATTAATGTAACTGATTTACTATCAAGTAAGAAAAAAAATAAGAATGAAATGTGGTTTCTGTGTGTTTTTTGGTTGTTGGAAAAAAAAAATATTGTTTGTTGTAGACTGAATCCATTGATTATGAAACGGTAAAGTACTTTCAGGTATGTTCATGAAAAAAATAAGATAAAAGTTAAAAGAACAAAAGTCAATATTAGATGTGTGTGCCATGCATGGCAAGCTGCAATATAGTAAGTCTGCTGGAAACGAGTAGATGAGTGTTAATGTTGTGGAGTCCCTGAAAGGACGGTGTCCCCCCTGTTCTTGTTTCTGTCATTTCAGGGCATTCAAAGCCACAGGACAGTTTAATCGTTAAGGAGCATTGGAGATCAGCAGATTCTCTCGTGATTAGTTTGAGATCGTTACTTCAGTATTTTGTGGATTGTGAGGTCACCATGTTGCAGAGAGGAATAAGACGTGGATGTCTTTTTCATACAGAGGGATCTTTTCTTTTGTCACATTTTCTTTTATTCATTTTTACAAGCGTAAATCTGATGTAGATTCCAAATCAAAATCAGTTATTTTGATCCCAATAGTTGACCGTTTTGGTTTGAAATATTTCAGTTAAAACCGATAGTAATGACAGTTGCACCTGCTCCGATAATGTGGCCTGGACTCATACACATGAAGCTGTTTGGTCTTTTCAGATTATGTCAGACAGTGTGTGTGCTGTATGATCCATCTTGATTCTGTGAGTTTACCCCTTTATAACTTTGAGATGGCACTTCTTAACCGTTTGCTTCAAGGCCGTATTTCAAGATGTGTGAAGCTGCGTTGTATTTTGTACTTGGCTAGCGTCCCCCACCCCCCCCCCCCCCCCCCCCTCCTGTAATGTAGAGAATGGACCTCTGACAGGATCCTCCCTTCTCCATCTCTTTTCCCTTTATACCTGATCTAATCAATAGCTAGGTTGATCCAAGCAATATGGTGAACGCCCTTCATGTGTTTGCCTTCCCCAACACCTGCTCTCTCCATCCGGCATAGAGTCAGGGGGGGATGAGAAGCTAAAAGGATGCCACCGATAGCGCAGTCCACGGCCGTCTTTGCCTCAGGAAGCATGAGCTGGTTGTGATGATTGTACAGGGCTTTACGTGCACGTGAATGATAACTGTCAGAAGAGGTTTGCTGCAATAGACGGGATGTCAGACTAGCCATCAAAGTATATGTCTCAACACTACAAAAGGATTAATGACCTGAAATATTAAACATTGATTATCTTATAGACCACATTTGTAGTGGCATAATAACTTGTTCAAAAGAGCTATCTTGGTTTTTCTTTCTAGAAGAAATGGAGCCTTAATAAACTGTCCATTAAGAAATTACTTTGTGTTGCTCTCGTGAATTCTCCAGTAAGTAACCAGTCACTGGGAGTGACCTTCTACACAGAGAGGAAGCTCTGAGGTGCAGCACCAGCTCTTAAATGTCACTGAAAGGTTTTTCAGGCTGGAACTGTTTTTGTGTTGTCTTATTTCATCATGCTGTTACAGTGGACTGTAAATGCTCTCTTCAAAGCACACCTCTGTTTCCACAGGCTCAAGAGGTTGGCTACTGAATGTTAACAAAGAGATGGAAGGGCTGTATCCCAGGATAAACCTTTATGGTATTTAAAAATAATTTAAATGGAAATTTGACATAGATGCTAATTTAACTTGAAATTGAAAAACTGGTGTTAAATCAGATTCCAAAACATATTTGATAATCCAGTTCTTTAGCCTGAGCCGACCTAAAACAGGTTTACAGCTAAATACATTTGTTCCTTTGCTCGTTTATCAGAAGACTTCTTTTCCCTCCTTTTCTCGACAGGAGCTCTCCATGGTGCTGATCTCAGCTGGAGGAAGAGCTGTGGGACGTTTTGAGTCACACAATCATGAAAAGAGCTCAATCTTGTATAAACACACTGGGTGATCAAATGGATACAAAGATGTTCTCATGTTGTAAGACGTAAGTGTCGTAACGTTTTATTCCGATAAGGATTCCAGAAGAATTGCCTTCAGATCACCTCCTTTAAAAAATGAAACTAAAATTAAAAAAAGATCAGGTATATGAATGTAATACTGCTTGCATGGTAGCAATGTACAGGTCGTAAAATAAAACAAGAACAAGCAGAAAACTCAGGGCACCTCAGGCTTTATTTGATGTCACATTACAAAGGATGCATCCAACTGAGACATAACATACGCAGGCAATGTCACTTTTAGGCTCCCTGTTCTATATACTCCTAATATTAACCTAACTCAGTGAAGCAGACTGTGTATAACAGTGACATAGAATATGACCGACTCTACACAATATCCACAATAAGGTTATTTATTTGACCTCATGCTCAAATCATTGGTTGAACATTGTTGACTTGTTCTTTGTTTTTTATATATTTATAAAGGCCTAGTGATCACTTGCAATAGAGAACCCTATCGTTCAAATATGGGAACACAAGTATTGAATAATATTATATAATATATATAATTTTAGTACATTAAAGTCACCAATGTGGGAGACAGAAGCAGCTTTTGATCAATTTCCCCGTTTGTGTTTAATTTGATGATTGATGTGTTTTGTCCCTTTTTTTTTTTTTAAATATGTGTCAAGGATCCTCTTAAAAATATTTTCTCTGAGATAAATTTAATTTGACCGCATGAATTTCCATTGAGGTTAAACCCTAATAGACTAAGTGGTTAGATACAAATTCTGATGAATTTAGAGTGAAAGTTAATGTAGCTGATCGAGTAAAATTTTAGTCTAGTTTATCTGCTCACGTTTCATATAAAACCCTTCGACCTGTGGTGGGCTCCAGCGTCAACTATGCATTGACAGAAGGACGCCTGTGGGTGGCGTTGAATCACGTCCATTTCTATATGTTGACTCCATCCGACTAAACCCTGCAGACATCGTCAGATCATGTCCCTCCACAGCTCCTCATCCTGGGGGCCTGAGGTTTGATCCCTACTGTGAAGGTTTGCCAGACGAGACCTTCATATGGAATTATACATAAAAGACACAATTCAACTGAAGCTGAAGCCCACACAGCCTCAATAATGATTGATGATGATGGTGAAATATTACAAGCTGTCACAATAGAGTGGGTCACACCACCTCCTGAAGAGATTTAGCATGGAACCAATGACAGCAGCGGATGTTTACATTATCGGACACTCTTTAATTTGTAGGCAGGCTTTGTGGCCGGTGCTTCATATCCATTTGCGCCTAATCGCCTCTGCTTGGATACATTTTCACGAAAAATATTAATTATTATTACCGTTATTACTACAATTACTATTTTCATAATTTAAATATCACTGATATAAAAAGCGTACAGACCTTTTACCTGATGATAAACTGATACATATATCAGATCACATACACTTGACAAAATAATGCAAACCTTAAGCCAGGTCCAAAATTCAAAAAAATAAAGTAAAGATGCGAGAATAATCAGGCGTCCATGGATTGAATCGTTTCCTCTCCGTGCTCGTGTCGAAGCCAGAGGACGGTCGGTGACCTCAGTTGGAGAAAGTCCAACTCTTTACGTAAACCTGCGTCTTTTTCTTCTTCTTCTTTTTTGGATGAATCACACATTTGTTTCCGAACCTGCGGACTCAAGCTCTGATTTAAAACTTAACTCGTGCAAACCTAATTCCAGAGCCTATTAAAGTGCGCATTGCGCCCACAAAAGAACACACATACACACACAGATACACACAGACAAACGCACAACCAGGGCGCGCGTTCACATGCATGCGATTGAGCACGCGCAGCTGAGTGACATGTACAGCAGTCGGCTTCATCCTGCAGCTGTGGTTTTGCCGCCAGGCCCCGCTCCTGGAGCTTGAAGGGCCACAGTAGTGAACCGGAGCCTGCGGCCCGCAGGGGACATTACGCAGAGAACAAGATGTGATGCTGTGCAGATTCCTCTCTTGGCATTCACCGCGTGCCTTAATTGTATGGACATTAAATCAAGGTCCGCTGTGAACACGCAGAGTGACAACCCTGTCAGAAAGTCGCCTTCCTCCTCAGCCCGCCGCTGACGGGAGCCCGCAGCCTCTGACCCTGTCTGACTAAACTCCCAGCATCTGTCGCCAAGGAGGATGCAAGACTGCGTGACTGCGATTTAAGTAGCTACAGCTCCCGGTTCCGTGCGCGCGCACGGGCACACACATATACACACACGCACACACTCACACGCACGATAGTCTAAAGCCGATTTTGCAACATAATCACGCCCGCGCACACGCTCCTGTAGACACTCAAATCTAAAGCACCATCAATAATGCGCGCGGCCACATTCCTCTCCTCCTGCGCCTCTTCGGACTCCACGCAAAGAAATATTGATACCACTGCGCCACAGCTCTACACGAGCCCCCATCAGCTCACAGCCCATCACCAGAGCGTGTGAGGCAAAGCTTACAGCTGAAAAGAAAATAAACTTGTTATCGACAAAGCATCTGCAAACACATCTACCCCTGAGATTCGGTGGATGTGCGTCTTTACGCATCTCTTGGCACGTTACCTCGCACAGATTGACAGCTGAAGCTATACTCAGGCGCTCTCGCTTTGTCCTCCCGCAAAACCTCTCGACTTACAACATGGGCCTGAACCCCCCAAAAACACAAAGGCAAGAGTGGAAAGCAGGAGAAAGCAGCGTTGGCAGCGCATCACGCGGCTATTTGTCTGAAGGCATACATCCCACTGCGAAGAGTACTGTATGTTCCGTTCAACTTGGCTTGAATGCAGTTCCCCGATTTGTCCACGATCAACGCCCTCGGACAAAACGCGCGATGCCTCCTCTCGCCTCTCATGCAGCTGACACAACTACACAATCCTAGTTTTTAAATGCGACTACTGTGCGCGTAGAAAACCTGCGAGTCGCTCCTCTATGCGCCACACCGCTCTCTAGCTCGTCCCTAAAGCCGGCGGTGTCGGGAGGCTGAATTTCACGTGTTTGAGGGTGGGGGGGTGAAAAGGCGTCTTCTTTGTCTTCAGGAAGGTCCTCTCTCTCCAACAAGAGTCAGTCGGTTCCTTTATCTTCCGTGTCTTTTTAATCTGACCCATTTCAGGCACAATCCAGCCCTGGATGCGCGCCCCCCTTTCTCACTCCTCTCTCTCTCTCTCTCTCGGGCTGTGTGATCCACTGTCTCCCGGATTAGAGCGCCCCTCTCTTCCCATCCTAGACAATTGCGAGTCTCCGCTGATTGGGCTTCAGCGCAAAAGGATTACATGGGCGCACAATGACGTCATGGCCCGGGGCCCAAGCCCCCCCTCCCACCCCCATCCCTCTCTTTTCTCTCTCTCTCTCTCCCTCCTCACCTCCCCCCATTAAAACCAAATCCTCATCAGCCCCAAATGTCCTTGAAACCGCCGGCCTGACTTTCTGCAGCGCGTCATGCATGCATGCACCGGGCAGACGGTAGAAAGGCCTGACACGGTTGGTATTTACTAACAACTGCAATGTCGCCTGTAGCCAGAAGAAGCCCAAAATAACATGGCAGCTCCAATGTGGCCTGTGTGTGCATCTGAGCACCAACACCGTGCAGGTTGGACCCAGACAGGTGCATGGCCGATGGCTAGCTGATGCCCTCGGACCAACGTTGCAGTCCTTGGCTCTGCAGTCTGCGTTTTGTGTCAACCTGTTTCCAAAACGCCCCAAATGAAGTTTTTCTCACAGCCAACACTCAGCACGTGGCCTCCTATAGCCTCTACGTTTGAATTAGATGTAGGCCAAGGTCACCAAAAAGTGGATGAATTCTGCTTTGCAAATTAAACCATCAGTTGGAAGTAAATGTAGTAAATTAGCCCTTCGACACGTTTTGACAGGCCCCTAATCCGCATGCTATTCATGTCTATGGAGCCACATGCTACATCCATACAGAAATTAATCATTGGCCAATCTGCAAATAGTGTCTCGTCATCCCAGATGGTCAGGACTAAAACTGCAAGTGTGCATCACTTTTTAGTTTGCATAAATTGTAGAGTTGGAAAAACCCGTATAGACTATTTTGTGGTGGTGGTGCATTATCACACATTATGTATTGAATGAAATGCACCACTGGTAATTTCCCCACAGCCCAGCAGCTAAACCTTTTTATAAATATTTCCCCCCGGTCCTGGGCTCTGACTTTGGACCAACACAATTATCTTGTTAGTTTTAGACATGTTGACTTCTACATTCAAATACATTTTTTGGATGTTATGACTATATTTTGGGCCTAAATAGCTCCTGGTTGTCAGCTCCTCTAAATGCACGTCTCTAGTTTTCTTTCAGATATTTAAAAATCAGTTTTTTTCTTCTCTTTTTGCTTGTTGCCTCTGTAATGTCCAGTCTCCAGTTGCACTTATTTCAAAAGGAATTATGAATATTCTTCTTTTTATCTGATGTGTCCACCAAGAGGCATTTCGTCAGTTTTTTTGTGATCAGCTCACTTAATTATATATTTATCTTTTAATGTATTTATTTGTTTTATCATAGTGTGGTCGCTTATTCTGCTGCTTAGCATCAAATAATGCAACTCAACCTATAATTTCCCTGTATTTGTTTCCCTCAGTGAGTCATACATTACGTTTAAATGTAGTGATTCCACTCAAATCCTTCAGGAATATATTGATTTCTGTCCCGAAAGAAAATGTCACTGGATTTTCAAATGTCTCTCCCTCCTTCAGGAGCCTCTACCTCCCACTGTTGGCTGAACAAAGAGACCGAGAGGAGGAACCCTCAGCGGCGTTTAGGATGAAACCCTCGCCCCCTTTGCGCCCATAATGGAGCCTATAGACTCGCAAATGTTGTTCTTATAAAAACGAATGCAATTATCCTCTATTTTCACTTCCCTGCCTATTGTCTGATCTCAGCTTGCGTCGCAATCTACATCTCTAAACCCGCTTCCTGCCTCCCCACATTAATGCAAGTCATTTGTAAGGCCTGTTGGTGCCCCATGGCCAAAGAGAAGAGAAAATGCAGCAGTAACCCAGCCTGCACCGCGGCCACCTGCTACAGGAGAAGCGTCCTCAGTCCAGATTTACTGATAAATCCACGACGGCCCGGACTCACAATCCTTTGTTCAGTGTCTCCCTGTCGTCACCGCGCGTGTCCTGCAGCCATGCTCCAGCACCGAGGCTCCATCCATCACATCTCCTCTCCATTTTGTGCCACCGCGGGCCTTTCACTGTGCAGAAACACGCGTGCGGGCGCAGCAGCAGCAGCGTGTCACGGCCGAGTTTGGTGCACGCAGCCTCCGCGTCTCTCCACGTGCACGACGAGGCGAAGAGAGCGAGGCTGCGAGTTGAGTCGCAGTTTGATTTTTTTTTTTTTTCCTTCCTCCCCACATCTCTGCCGAGCCGAGCGGCCTCCACGTCTTAAGCTGAATGAAGGGGGAGTTGTCCCTGTGCATTACAATGACATTCAGGCCCCATTCATTCAGCCACTGTCTAACGGTCTTTGGATGGCAAATGCAACCCCATCGGGGGGTCGCAGCCCCCTCATTACACCCCCAATCCCAACACGCAGCCCCCCTACAATAGCCCCAACAAAAGAGAGAGGAGAGTCGGCCCCAGTTGTGCAGGCTGCTTTTGGGGCACTCTGGGAAAATATTCCTGCGCATTTGAATTCATTAAGGAACGTGCCGCGGCGTAGCTTCATGTAGAGTTGTGACCCGAAAGCATTTCAAAATAAATGTGTATGCTGATGGGGAAATGTCTCTGCGTGTTTAAAGCGGATATTCAGTGCACCAGCTGCATGTTCGACCATTTAAAATACAGGTTCAATTCAGGGTTAATGGAACAAGCTGAAGTTATCTGCTTATTGTGTCGCGGTTTTGCGTGTGAAGGCAACAAATGCGGCTCCACAGTCCTGTGAACTGCAGAGTTGGCGCAAACAGCCGAGTTAAACAGTGCATGAGGGACAAAAATGCGCAATTACGCACGTGCCAGGGAAGTTGGTTTGTATTTCCCCTCTGCGCAAAATCAAACCAGAGACACAAAGCACAATTTAATTCAAAGCGATGCGTTAGTAAACATATAGCGCAATATGCGTGTGGAATAAAATAGAGCAATGGATGTGCCTTTTTTAAGAAAAACAAAATTTGGAGGAATTTAATTATGTGGTTTTAAAATTTGTGATTTAAAAAAAAATAGATCTGCAGCCTCGTGTAAACACGATACGAGCAAACAATCCTCTTATCTGAACTCAATTACATGTCCTTGTTGTCTCGTATATACACACATGAGACATAATTTAGTCTAATTGAAAATATGAGTCAAATTGAAACATACAAATAATAACAATAATACAGTTAAATGTCGATGCCAGGTTAAACAGTGTTGGAGGAACTGGAGAACCAACTTTCCCAGGGAAATCATACCGATTTCCGAAATGCTGTTGAAGGCCCGAATAGGCACAGCTGGGCATCTGCTTATGGGCCCATTCATGAGGAGGAGAGAGGTCAGCGCCGCGGCTCCGCACTATAAGCTCGTTATGCAGATATACAGTTTATGTTTCCAACCGGACCCTGAGAGGAGAGCCCATCTCACCATACACATTTAGGGATTCAGGGTTTGGGGAATGTTGTATAGTTTGTCATTTTGATTTTTAGTGTCCATTTTTATTTAAGTATTTTGTTTTTTTAATAGTTCCCCCCCCCAACTTTCCTTCTTGTAAAACAATATGTGTTGCCTTTGCATTAATTTTTTTGTTTTTTCTATTTTACATTTCTTGTAGTTTGGGGTTTGACAATTTCCCAAATAGTAAGAGCTCCAGGTTAGAGTAGAACAAAACAGAAAAGGTGACATGAGCTGTTCTTTAAATGCAGGAAATTTCCTGTAAAACAGTGACCGAAGTTTTATCAAAGAGAAAAGAAACAAATCTCCGGTGCATTTTCCCCCCCTAAACCTCCCACACTTTTATACCAGCACTGCTACTTGTTTTGAGAGCTATATAAAGAGGTGTAATTTTGCAAACATTTCTTAAGTGCAGAGAGCCAGAAGGACCCTCCAGTATTGTCAAGGGAGAGAAAGAGAAACACGTTGACAAAGGAATCCATTGTTCCTGGTGAACAATTCAAGGGGCCTAGTAAGCTGTCCTCTGCGATCAGGCAGCCGGCCGCTGATTTGAATGCAAGGGGCCCCTCCAAGGAGAAATGGTAATATATGGCAAGATATAACAAACACTAGCCTATATCAAACCAGGGCAAGTGTACTAGCCTATAGCAAGACTCCTCCACATGCACACGCACACACACACACACACACACACTCAGTAGACAGAGAGAGGTGGCATGAGAGTTTGAGGAAAACTTTACTGTACATGTGTGTTACACTCGCTCCCAGGATGATCCGCACTCTCTCTCTCTCTCTCCTTATTCACACAGCCACTGTAAAGCTTGTGTGATTGTGATGGTCACAGGTAAGAATATATGAATGCAGAAAAATATTATATACGACTCTCTTTGAAATATTCCACAATACATGGTATTTGTTATCATGAAAAATAACTTATTATTTAAATTAATATATATTATTGCCTGACATGAAATATTGAAATGTGATGATATAGCTGATTCAGTCAATGCCTCGCGTGGCTTGTTAGCCATCAGACCGCTGCTCCATGGTCAGGCTTCTTTTTAAATATTAATTAATTTAAAGTATTTCTTACCCACTCACAGAAATTTTAGCTGTTAGGAATTCTAGCCTTTTTGTATTTCTTTTTTTATTCTATTTTATTCCATTTTATTTTATTTACCTTAATTCTTCTTTATTTAATTTTGTTTTTATCGATTATAATTTGTTTACGTTCATTTAACAAGCTACATTTTGGCAATAACACTCATATATATATTATATATATATATATATATTTATACACACATACACACAAACACAATTATTTTTCATACAAACGAAAGTCAAAGACATATGTGTGTGTGTGTGTTAACTGTTCAAAGTTTTGTATGTTGAGGTCGCACAAAGCAGGAAGACCAAAAATCTCCAAAGATCTTACTGCTCGTTTCACATAGAACATTGTCCTGCCCAGTTGTTGAGATGGACTGTCACACGTGTGTCTCAGAACAATGACTCTCTCTCCCACACACACACACACTCACACACACACACACACACACACACAGACACACAGGCTGGCAGGTCATAAACACACAAAAAGCATGCTTCCTTAAATTATCATTTGATACACCGCCTTTATCATCTGCTCATTCGGACGTTCTATAGGGGAACGATTTACATTTGTCCTTTGCCTTGTGCGCTCCATGTCAATGTTGAGCCACTCGACCAGTGAGGTGAGCGTCAGCGCTAATGTAGAGGGTCTTGACTTTATCTAATAAATGTCATGAGTTGTTTGCATTGATCTGTTTGTCACACAGTCGGTGGAGGAGGGTCATTATCCTGTCTGGTTCTGTATGTTCACGTTCTGAAAGGCTATGGAATCTCACATCCCCTCTGAACCCTGCATATGTGAGTGTTTGTACACACACTTCAGTATGAATCTGATTACATACCTGTGTGTGTGTGTGTGTGTGTGTGTGTCTTTGATATTTTATAGAATTATTGATAGTATAAAGTCTTAAAATGCAGATTTGGTGCTGATGGCACTGAACTGCCTGCACAGATTGTTATAAGAGTGGCGCAAGAGTGTGTGTTTTGTGTATATCAAGTCTTTGTTACACACATCAGTTCATACAAGTACTGGTTAGCTTGTACATGACTGGAGGTGCTCCTCAGTCATGTTCTCCAGCCTCTGCCGGCACGAGACTGTGCAGGAAACAGGACACACTGTGAATAACCAGGTGTATGAGCTGCACAGACGTTCATTACAGGCTGTTGTAGAGCAAGTCAAATTCCAACGAGCGGAATTCGGTGGCAGCAGAGACCGATTTCCTTCTCCCGCAGAGACGGAGAGCAGAGGTGACACCACTGCTGAGGTGAGTTTTACACAAATCCTGCATGTCAGCTGTTCACATGAAAACAAAGGCGCACGTTTAACCTCCCTTCAAAGCACTGCTCTTACTGACGCTCATTCATGCCCTGCTGATGCACAGAGACGCACAAGTCCTCCGGTTTCTCGTCCTGACTCTGTCACTTACACACACACACACACACAAACAGACACACGCACACAAACACAAACTTGAGATAATTCAATAAACTTATTCGCAGCTTTTCCCGACGTCCACACACACTGTGACTACACCACGCTTTCGTCTCATATTCACAGCACACTGCTCCTCCACACTTTCAGTTAACCCTGCAATTAACCCGCACCTCAACCAAACACCATTAGAGAGGAAGAGGAGGGAGAGAGAGAGACAGAGAGAGAGGAAGATTGAGAAAGGCGAGAGACTGATGAATGGAGAGAGCAAGAGACGGTGAGCTGGTCACAGATTGTAAACTTGTTTCTATTTATTATGTTGCCTCATTCATGTCGTTCACACACATACATTTTCTTATATTAATTTACAAATCTTGTTGTTTGAGAATATTTATTCTCTGCATGACACATATTTGGTTTGGCTTGATATATGAAATCATATATTTATGTTATTTTAAAGGTGCAGTGTGAATGATGAAGCATCTAGCATCGCCCCTTGACCTCTCCCATCCCCCCCCACACTTTTTTCCTGCACATCGACGAGGCCCCAGTCAAGAGGTTTGGGCGCTGGAGCATCAGACAGGTTTTGCATACAGCTGTATTCAAGTGTGGGGCAACCCGCCGGATGGAGGAGTGTTTTTTTGAAAAACAGAAAAATGTAAAAAAATCTCCCATTTTCTATCATTTAATATACAGCTATTTTTTTATGTGTGTTTGGGATTTATTCCTCAAAACAACAGGAAGGTTTGAATATCAGAAACACTGACAATCCGAGGGGTGGTCCTGCGTGAGGAGGTGGAGGCTAACTGCGTGGAGACGAGGGTGCTGACCTTTCATCATGTCGGCCGCGTGCTGCAGGAGCTGCTTCCAGACTAAACGGGAGAGACTGGGGTCCAGGACACGAGGGTGTTTTCTTTTATATCATTCTTCATTAATGTAAACCAGGGCGAAGAATGTGGGGATATACACAGAAAGAAGCAAAGGTCTGCTCCAATCTGAAAATATACGTATAGGCTCTGCTATGCATTGGTACAGTATTATCCCAAATATTTTATTCATATTTATCATTGTTAGTTTTTTTATACTTGAAATATTGCATCCATAAAAATAAAAAAATTCCATTGGAGCACTTCATCTAAAGTTTGTTTGTAAATGTTCTAAGCACGTCCATTTTTGTTCGGTTTCATCCCTTTGAATGTTTTAATAAGATAATAATTCAGCTGTGGGTTAAGGTTAATGAGGTCCTACACTGAGGTTACATCGCCGCCATTGCTCTCTTCCCCCCCCTCCCCCCCTTCCCCCCTTGTTGGGGCTATAAGTTGGTACAGTGTTGTCCGCACTGTGTCTCGTGGCCATCGTGGAGCTTGTGGAGGAACTGTTTTCATCCCCCCCCCGTAAAAAGATTAGAGATGATTGGTTTTATTTACCGGCCTGTGCTGCGGTTATCAGGGCGACTCTCAGAGCACGGAGCCGCGCTATTGTCGGGCCCTCATTGTTCTCTCCAGCCGGAGACCCTGCGCTGATATGAATTTGATATGACAGTAAAGTGCCAATTATGTACATACATGCAAGGTCCCCCCCCCCCTGCCCCCCCCTGCTCCCCTTCAGCTCTGCGTGGAGTGAAAAGACAGAGAGCTGAGGTGGGAGAGAGATAAGGTGAGGAAATGTCCTGAAGACTTAGCGAGCGGGTCGCCCGGGATAATTTGCTGCAAGAATCTGGAGTCTGTTATTTTTCCTGATCCTTATATTGTCAATAAGACGCTGCCACTGAGGCGGTGATGAGTGAGAAGGAGGTTACGTGGGTGTGTTTATTTTTTTTATACCAGCCAGTCTGTCGTATCTTATCAGCATCAGCCACATCTGCGATGGACTGATTATTTTCATCAGCTCAAGGATCACCAGATTGACGATAACATCAATGTCACATTTTCTTTTTGTTTTCGATGCAGCACAGATCAGATTATTTTAAATTTTTGTTCGATTGGTTGATTATGAATTTTACCGTACCTCAAATCACACACGTCCATAGCTTCGTTAAATATGAGTCAACGAGCTCACCTAAGATGTGTCTCCTCGTAAATGTAAATGAGGTATATTTGATTTTACATGCATTACTGTACAGCACCATTAAATACTCAACCACTTGCTGTGCTGAGTGTGTGTTTACATCTGCATGTATGTGTGTGGACTGGAATCCAAGTTGGCGACGCTGTGTGAGTCCCAGTCTAATTCCCTTTTATTCCTCTCGTCCTTTTCTCCCTCTTTTATGTTCTCGTCTTGGAAAAAAGGTGTTAAATCATCTAAATCATTCCCTGGCTATTATATCCAATTAATGCCTCCTCATGGTGTTTTATTGTGTTATAAACTGCTATTGCTTGTGGTTCAGTAGACAAACACAATGTGTTTCTCCGCCGCCTGCCACCGGGGCTGGCTGAGGCTGTGCTGGGGAGGGACAGAGGGGGACTTGGCCACTGCCCATGGGGGCCCCGGCCACTCTAAATCAGTTAGTTTTGGAGGAGATCCTAGTCGGCTTTTTAAGAGGGTCCATTATAGGCTTGTTAATGCCTCAGCCGAGGGGGAAACACTACTAACTGCACTCAATTCTCTATGCACTCAGTCTCCTTCTCACTCACTCACACGAGCACACACACCTACAAACACACACACACACACACACACACACACAATAACACCCATTTCTTCTGCCTTTTGCACCCACTGCTCTGTGTTTCTCTTGCGATACGTGAGGAGCTGTGCGTTGTCTTCACTGTGCATCCTGTGTGTTGGCCGTGCACACCCATCTCCTCTCCGGTCTCCTCTCTGTGAATCCCATGGGCTTAGCGTTCACTAAAAGGGACAACATATCACAAAGTCTGTCCATTTCTTGCATTGATCTGTGTGCTCTGGGTCTGGATGTGTTCTATTGTCGACATGTGTGCGGCTATGGCCATCTTTGAGTGTGTGTGTGTGTGTGGGGGGGGGGGGGGGGGGAATGTGTAAAATGTGTGATTTAGGGTTTTCTTTGAAGTTGTATTTTGGAGCCTTGAGGGGGATTCAGGAGTGTGTTATTGCATATTTAGGAGAGTGTGCGAGGGTCTTTTGAGCGAGTATATGTGTGTGTGTGTGAAATTTTAATTCACACTATAAGTGTGAGGCAGCTTAGTTCATTTATCAACGAGGAGAGATACCCAGAGAGCTGTTTCAACTCCCAGTTAGTCCTGTGTCACAGCAAACTCTGTCCCCGTCTGCAAAACTGCAAAGTTCAACGAGGAACAACTGCTGGTTTGTTACGTTTCCTCGTCGTCTGTTTCGTGCACATCACTGTTCTGCTGTCATTTCTGATGCAGCTGTATTTTCCCGCTGCTCCGCGTCAAACTCTGTGTTTTTCTTCTCCCTCAAAGTCGTCTCGCTCTGTTTGGCTTTGTTCTGCCTGTGGTCGAGCTGGAGGCGCCGACATGGCCACACCTCAGGTGCGAGCTCCCGTCCTCCGTCTCCACATTCTGAACCGTCGTCAAGGAAAGGTGCCTCTCGGTCGCCCTGGAAACCATGCCTCCCAGCATGCTTTGTGTGAGTGACAGGAGGAAGGTGTGACGGAGTGAGAGCTTTGTGTGAATGGACATCCTGTGGGCTGGACAAGCTCCAAAGCTTTTTCTGTTCAACAGCAGCACCATAATGTTTCCTTTCCACGTTTTCACACAGTGGAAATAGTATAATTATAATTAGCCATAATTTTACATTTGTATAGTCCGCTCTACACAGTTGCTCTGTTCAGACTGAATGGAATTTATATTTATTATTATAGCAGCTGACAACTATTTCCTATGTAACAATGTAGAGGGGAATGGCTTCCTGAGCAGAGAACACAGGGATCCCAGTTTTTCATGTTCGTCCCTGTGAAACCATCGGCCTTCCCAGTCTCAATCAGCACTGATGTAACATTGACACACAGGACATGTCAAATTTCGTTCCTCTCTGTGCTCTGATGTTTCTTAAGAGCACAAAATGCCCAAAACCCGCCTATCAGCTATTACCAGAAACACTTCACATCACCAACATCATACTGGTCATGCTAACCCGCTACTAGCATGATGTGCTGTGGTCGTGGCAGCAAAAGCGAGCACATCCACGAGCAAAGTTTCACACGGAGGCTCAGACACTGACAGAGGCACAAACCAGTGGGTCAGACACAATGGATCAATTTGACCAGTTTGCTCTGCAGGTGTAAGCAACAGCTCACTGAGAACTGGAAGGGAGGCGAGTTTATGGCTGACGGATTTGATTTGACTGGTTTTAGTCTGAGATGCTGGTGCTCTGACGACAACTTCTATAGATGGGCTCTAATCATCCTGTTTTTTAATTGGTGAACTTCATATTCCTTGTGAAAAGATGTGCAAAAAAATGGCCGCCTGTGTTCATCTCATCCCTCTCTAAGCTTGTTCATCCGAGATGTGTCCTCCGTGGCAAAGACATGCATGTCCCTGTGCATGTGTCCTCAAAATGTAAGACTGCTTCCTGAATGTGTGCAGAACTTGAAAGTAGCTTTGCAACGTGTGTGTATGTGAGAGTGTGTGTGTGTTTATGTGAGAGTGTGTGTGTGTGTGTGTGATTTTGGAAGTTAAGTTTAAGTACACTTAACTTTTTCATACAATTGCACAGTAGTTTGCAATGTGAAATAACTGCAGGTATTTGTTCATGCGTTGGTTTGGTGTTGGTTCTGTGTGTGTTACAAGATGTGTGTGTGGGTGCGGAGGTGGACCACTTAAGGAGCGATCATTGGTTCATTGGGGAAAAGGTTGATCGAATAGAACCTTCATTTTGATTTCATAAGTGAAAGCAGTACAATAACATTTTGAAACCAGTGTGAAAATATAAAAGTGAGATATCCAGTGAGATATCCAGCAAAAGACAAAACTAATAACCATGAGACTAATAGATGCTCTTATGTAGAAGAGTGCTCACCTTTGAGTTAATGTGCAGAATGTATATTGAACTTAAAAATTATGTCAAAGTTTGGAACACGCTCCAAGAAAGAAAATGACGAAAGTAGAGGTGTGTGTGTGTGTGTGTGTGTGTGTGTGTGTGTGTGTGTGTGTGTGTGTGTCTGTGCGTGTGTGTCTCTCTCTCCCCGTGCTGGGTTCAATCTCAGAGGCTGATAAACTGTGAAACCAATAACTGATAAAGTATCTGACAGCAGGCAGAGCCGTCCGGTGGTGAACCTGGAAACGGACCTTTTCCTGAACACTGATCAGATAAGTGAAATCAGAAATACCCGACTCCGAGAATCACCCGCCGCTGTCACCCTGACGTGTCTGTCCAGGCTCTCATAGCTGGTGATTGCGCTCGACTGGAAAAAAAAAACTGACTCCTCACTGCCATGTTTGAGTTTTTATTTTTTCATTCCTCACGTCCCCACCACACGTAACTGGTGATGGGAATGTGAAATCCCCCGATCCCCCACATCCAAACATTTTCCCAGCCCATTATCATTTTCACCGTGTCATCACCATTTTCTCATTAGCTCTGTCTAAACCTGAGGGGTGCCAGTGTTTCCCTGAAATCCAGTCTGTGTTTTGCCTTAAATATTTCCTGTCAGGGTTTGATTACGGTGGCTGCCGCTGTAGCTGCAGTGTGTGAGACAGACACAACGTACTGTACGACACGTGAGACACATGTCGTGCAGTGTGTGTTGTTGTTCAGATGGGAACAATCACCTCTGGCTGTATATCAGGGACACGAAAAACCCTGAACAATATCACTGTCGTCTTTTCTACCGGTTTCGGATCTTTACTCACTGAGCTTATTCCTCCTACATCCTCATCCCTACTTTTCTTTGTCGCCTTTACTCATTGCCTTTTTCACTCATTTAGCCTCCTCTCCTCTCCTCTCCTCTCCTCTCCTCTCCTCTACCTTCCTTTCCTCTCCTCTCCCTTCTTTTCCTTTCCTTTCCTTTCCTTTCCTTTCCTTTCCTTTCCTTTCCTTTCCTTTCCTCTCCCTTCCTTTCCCCTCCTTTCCACTCCCCTCCTCTCCTCTCCCTTCCTTTCCTCTCCTTTCCTCTCCTTTCCTTTCCTTTCCTTTCCTTTCCTTTCCTTTCCTTTCCTTTCCTTTCCTCTCCTCTCCTCTCCTCTCCTCTCCTCTCTTCTCTCCATCCTGCATGCCTCAGCAGCCTCTCCTTCCTGTCTGTCTGTGTTGGCATGAGCCCCCCCGCTCTCCCCCCGCCTACCCGCACTTTATGCTGATTGGACCAGCTGTTCCACTTAAATTCACCATGGCAACCACAACCTGTTGCCTAGCAACCGTGCTCTTCTCCCTGATTCCTGCCAGTGTTCTCCACAGGCGGAGGGAGAGAGAAAGGGAGAAGAAGAGATTGAAAATTCCCTCAGATTTGCGTGTGTGTGTATGTGTGTGTGTGTGTGTGTGTGTGTGAGTGTGTATGTGAGTGTGTGTGTGTGTGTGTACAGACAGAGTTTGGCTCCTCTTCTGTGAGTCAGAGGGAAATGTGTTGAGTGTGCTGATGAGATGGTTAAATGCAGACTGTGTTTGCATGTAGGCCAGAGGGACCTTCAGTTAACTCGGAGTAGATTGGCAGCCATGCGCCAAATCATGGTTTGTATGTGTGTGTGCGTGTGTGTGCGTGTGTGTCCTTGTCTCCTGATGATTGGACCTGTCCTCTCAGGCGTGATAAGAGCAAGCGTACATGCAAGCTCATGCTGAAGAATTCATGGCGTTGCTGTTCTCAGAGGCTCCACTGTCAGTGTAGCCTCATGGCCCGAGCATACTAATCAGAAACACTGGGTAGATGGACACACACACACACACACACACACACACACACACACACACACACACACACACACACACACACACACACACACACACACACACACACACATACACACACCTAAATAGTTTGAGTAGGCAGCTCGCTCTGGCATGCATACATGCATTTCTCCACCTGTTTTCACCAGGGTAGATTAGCTAGAAGCTAATAGACTTCCCCTGCAGCCCAGGCACCAGTCACCAGGCACCAGTCCCATGGCCAGGTAATCCCCCAGCAGATGAACCGATGTCCTGCGGCGTGCAGCAGGAAGCCTCCCTCCTCCCGTCCACCTCTTAATTGGATCTGCTACAAGTCCAAAGTTGTTGTTGGGTTTGTTTTCACTTCAGGAAGATTAAATACCTATAGCAAGCCTCTGCTGTGCTATTACTGTACAAGCCTTAGAGGGGGTTGTGTGTGTGTGTGTGTGTGTGTGTTCTTGGCAGCACCGCTGCGCATGACATACACGTAATTAATTATGTGTGTATTTAAATGTGTGTTCAGCTGCCTTCACCATCTCCACAGAGGATGTAGCTGGACTTGACAATTAATGTGAGCATCGGAAACATGAGCAAACAGAGATGGTTGCAGTAAAGAAGGGGCCAAGGATTCCACATCAATTCTGCGATTCCACTTTATTATGTGTTTGAGCCGTCCTATAGAAACGGGTTAACCCTAACCCAGTGTCAAGACTAAAAGACGAATTAAAGGAAAATCCAACTTAGATGATGAGCCGCCACGAACCTCCACAGCAGACACAGAGATTCTCAATGTCATCCAGTGAGATAAGAAACTTCCACGTGCGATTCACTCATTTGGTGTTTCAGTGATGTTTGCTCCAAAAGCTTCCATAGGTTCATTTGGTCTGTGATCGGGTGTCTGTTCCTGGATGTATTGTCATTGTACATACAATAAAAAAAATATTTAGTATGCACACATACATAACACAGTATGTACCACTAGTGATGGAGATTGTGGAGGATTCTATCTAGAACCTGCAGTGGATACATGTTTAATTTCAAACCAGAGTCACCATTTAATAACATTATTTGTGTGAACCAGGGTAAAGATCATGTTATAACCTGCTTCCCTCTAACAAGGGGCCATCACCACACTGCTGGAAGGACAGTTCCTAAATAATAAAGAAACATGGCAGCCACTGATTTGAGTTGTCCAGGGATGGTGTGATATTTTCCATATTCCATTTAATAATTTGATAATTTATTGATGTAGCAATGTGATCGATGTTGTTAAAGGCTAATGTATTTGCTCACAGTGAAATAATTCATTCTATATCAGGGCTGTGTGTCTGATCTTACTTTCTATGTAGCGCCACCACCTGGTCCGACCTGCAATAGACAACCAGCAGAACTAATGAAATTTCCATCAACTGCACTTGGTGTTCGGCACTACCAGTCCTAATTAGCCAATATTAGCTCGCTGAGTAAATGGGATTAACATGGCGTCTGCTAAACGTGCATTGTCACTGTGTTATTGTGCACGCTGGGTACTTTCACAACAGTCCCACAGTGACTTTACCGAGTCCTTTAAACAGAAGACATTATCAACACCAGTGTAAAAGGCTTGCATGTGTCGTTGTGTTTTTGTCAATACAAGGCTCATGAACCTTCATTTGCTGCCTCATCCTCTTTCGAAAACAACCTCTTCAACATGTTTTACCTTCAGACCCTGAAGCAGAAGTAAAAGACCTCATCTCTGCTCCCAATTGGAGAAGCAGTTGAAAATCCCACTGAGCCTGGATAGACTCACTTTATCCCCGTGTCAGACTGTCTGACAAACAAACACAAATTCCAGCAAACACGCCTTCGATTGTGTCTTGGAGATACAACTTTTTCTCCTTTCTGCTCTTTTGATTGACTTTGTCTTACTCACAAACACCCTCCTCTTCCTCCTCTTCCTCCTCTTCCTCCTGCTGCTGTGCCTGCTGCTGCTGCCTCAGAACAAAAAGCAGATCTGACTTGATGTTGTGGTTTATGCTCCGGTTCATGATATCGCTCCTGTTCAACGTAACGTCAGCACAGATCACCTCGGCAATTACGTGTTTTGAGCTCATTGTTTTCATCGACTTTCCCAAAACGCTGCAGCCACAGGGTCAGAAACGTGTCACGGTTAACAGCTGGTATCTTTTACAGCTAATCACACACACACACACACACACACAAACACACACACACGCACTGGTGCATATTTACACAGATACACAAACACACACTGAGTAAACACTCTGGAAAACAACACCACTCGAAACAAAAGGACCTTGCTGTAAGTCATTTGCATTAAAAGCTATACATGCACAGCCCATTAAAGAATAAGATGAAGGGAAACAAGCCAAGGCTCTTATGGTAATTGAAATACGTTTCCTGAGAGGCTGCCAGTTGGCCCACCAGGGTCTGAAGCAACCTCGGCCCCCGTGTGTCAAATGAGGCCCTGACACCAATCTGCCTGATTGGAAATCCCAAGTACAAACCCTGGAGGAAGTGGCCTCCACGCACAGGGAGCTGGGATCTGAGGGTCAGACCTCGACCGCCACTGTCACACTGTGTCGGGGTTTTCCTCGGCTCAGTCTTACCCTGCCCATCAGCACCACAGTCTATTCACAGAGGTGAATTGTTGTGTGTCTGAAAAACATTTTTCAATATTCAAAAAACGTGCGGATTAAAAAATAAATCAGGCTGGTTTAGAGCATTTATATTTATGATTGTGTGCAATTTGGAGCTGATTCAAATAAAAAAATCCAGATCTTATGTATTTGAGTCAGATTTCATCAGGGGACTGTTGGGTTCTGGCAGAGCTGTGCACTTCCTGAAGGCCCCTCCTCGTATATTAGTTGGCTCGGCCGTCCCTCCACAAAACTAGGTGGAAGGAGACGGGACATAAGCCAAGATAGAACTCCTTGAATTTTGCCAGAGATATTTATTACTTCTTTGTAAATTGCGAGTTTTCAATGATTTTTCCAGGGAAGAGCTCGTGGAACTTGGCGGCATATTTAGGGGACTGATGTCTTCGTGAAATTTGGGGCAGCTTGATTACATTTAAGAGGTTCTGTCTGGCTTTGGTTTGAAATTCTCAATCAAGTCGTATCAGAGTCACACAGTCCTGATGAAACAGAGCAGCTGTTTTGCAGATATTTAACATGGCTGATGTGCCTTTTTTTTTGTATAGGAATCTTTCAGGTTATACAGAAAAGTGTCATGCACAGTATTACTAATTTCTCCCAGTTTGCTTTCCTCCTCATTCTTTTACACGCCGCTCTATATTAGTGTATTAAAAGCTGATTTGCGAGGCCAGAGGACGTTCATGCCTCGGCAGCTCCCACAGCAGAGGAGCACAGATTACACAGGGATTAGGAGGCGTAATCTCACATGTTACTCTGTTCAACAAGCGAATAAGTAGAGCTCGTTATTCTCCAGGTTGCACTCGAGACACATGAAGAATTTTTGCACAGAAACATGAATATGCATTTTTGTTTGACTGTACACTGCTGACACGGTATCCATACTCCAACTCCAACTGAGAAGACAATTTTAAATATAGTCAACACTTTATCTTCCTATTCCTCTTTCAGAACAAAAATATATAAATAAAACAAAGTTTTCGAGGTTTCTCCATCGATCTCGTCTCTCGTCCATCCCTCTTTATCTACCGCTGACAGATCGTTGACCTTCATCATCTTTCCTTTTTTTTCTTTCTTCTGAGAGAGCGATAGAGGAAAAGATGGGACTCTTTGAGGGTCTGCAGTGTTTAGGGGGGGGATTGAGGATGATTATTTTTGGGGACGGGGGATCAGAGTGCGTTTCTGGATGAAAACAGAGGTCCTGGCTTTGCTTTAAGACAGCCTTAAGTGAAGCTTTGATTGATGTGACAGTTTATCTTTATTATAAAATTCCATAATGGAAAATCGACCCTGTCCACTAAGCCTGGGATTTTATCTGTGGGAGTCTGCACTAGATGGAAGTGTGTGACTATGTGTGTGTGTCTTTGTGTGAGTGAGTGTGTGTGTGTGTGTGTGTGTCTCAGAGGTCATTCAAGAGATAAAAAGGGCAAAGAAAAGTGTTAAAATCAGGGACAAGAAATCAAACTGCACAAAATAAGTTTTTGGGAATTTATGGGTTTTAAATTCTGAATAACTATTGCTGTTACGCTTAATCTAAATGCTCCTTATGGCTGAGTGTGTGTGGTGAACAATGCTGCCGTTGGCCAGACTGCATCACTCCAGCAGGGCCCGACGACCAGGGGCCCGACATCCACCCACCAGCCTGGAGAACAATAGCAGGGCTGGGGCCTTGCTGCCGCCGCCGAGGCCCGGCCCTCCTTTTGTCTGAGCGGACGTGTGAAGCTCCAGTGACAGATGGCAGCGACATACTGCCATATCTGTTACCTTTGCGAGTGACGTGCAATATGTACTCTTTCACACAGACGACCGTGGAGAGACGGCAGCTGCCCACGCCCTCGCCCCGCGCCGCCCTGCCAGCGCACCGACGCACACCTCGCCAACAGCCAGATCCACACGGGTCTGAAAACATCCGTGGAGAATAACCGGATTATAGTACCAACAATTAACATCAAAAATAATACAGCCGTTATTTCTTCTTCTGCATGGAATTAAACATTCCTTTTATTGATTATTTTTGAAAAATATGTCTGGTGAATACAGTCTGGTATTCTCTCTGGAGCAAGTGTTATTTTTGGTTTCACGTTGTTGATTTATGAGGAGAAAAAAAAGAAAAAAGAATTGAATCTTTCGTAGAAACATCAAATCAGTCTCCGGGGCTGCACTGCGCAAAAATAATCTGGAATTGCATAACCTATGTCATCTTCATCCTCAAAGTAACCCCTCTCCTCTTTCTCTGAGCCCTCACACAGGACTGAAAGCTATCTGTAATAAGCAGCCATGATGAAAATATGCATGAATCTCAAAGGGCAAGCATGAGAGATTTAAGTCTTTTAGTTTATATGACTCACAGTAAAACACCACCAATAAAAGTGTCTGCATGCTCTCTCGCTGTCTCTGTGTGTGTGTGTGTGTGTGTGTGTGCTCGCCCCCCCCCCCTCCTGTACGTGATTTATAATGGCCGACACCTAGCGAAGGGCCTTCGGAGGCAGATCGAGGGGAATTGGTCTAATTTGTGTGAACTGCTGTTGATTTATTGCCCAGCCAGAGGTTAATGATGGCGTCGCTCATTACTGCTTGTTCTTTCCACTGTAATGTCGTTATAAGGAAGCAATGCCAAGACCCCGCGGCTTCGTATCCATCGCTCCTTCGCCCCCCGTGACCCCCACTCCCCCCCCCCTCTTCCCCACTCACCCCTGACACCTCGTCTCACCTCGCCTACACCGCGCGGCTCCTCCAGTCACTCGCCGGAGACGTGCCGCAGAGGTTGATTATCTTCGTGAAGCGGCTGGTTTTGGAGAAAAACGCCTCGACCGCGAGCCCCTGTGGCGTTTCGGGTGCTGTCACTGCGTTGACATGGAAGCTGCATGAGTGTGAGGCGGCACGTATCAGAGAAGGAATTCAGACCCACAGTCTGCACTCAGCTGCTGGTTTATCACCCCTGGCTGAAGGTGATGGAGTCCAACATTACAATCCTGCATCAAATTCGGCTCCATGGAAGTTATAATGTTCAGGTTTGGTTGAAATTGTCAGGAGCTGTTTCAGATCTGTCTGGATGATGTAGTTTGTGTTGAGGTATTTCTGTTATTTAGCCCTCACTGATATAAAAGGTGTTGACACCTTGTTATAATAATGTAATATATTGTTGGACACTATGTCCATTATCCTTTTTTACTGGAAACTGAAGGGCAACTATACTCCCATTACATTAAAATGTGAGTAAAACATTAAATATTTATCTGAAAGAATTAGCAGCAAAATGTACTTAACCTTACATATGAAACAATAATAAAAATATAAACTAAAGATTGTTTAAGATGAACCAGGACTCTC